>NC_084801.1:45075418-45378449 GCF_963169125.1 Humulus lupulus | reverse complement strand
TAAAGAGGGCGCTGTAGCGCTACAAGCAGAACCACACCCCCAGAAATAGGGCCTAGTGCTACCGCGCCCACTAACTAGCGCTGTAGCGTTAGTTGCAGCCATGCAAACCCCAACTTCTTTTTCTGCGATTTCTTTGAGCCAATCTCAACCCAAACTTCCCCAAATCTTTACCAAACTCAAAATCAAGCTTATAAACACTCTCCACTCATCCCAAGCATCCCCAAATCTCAAAACCCAAGCTCATTCATCCCAAATCTCAAAATTCACCATGATCAACCCTAAACCCAGAAATTCAGTCAAACAACAAAGTTAAAGGCTTAGAATTCATACCGTTGATGCAATTTCGACCTTGATTCACTTCCTAGACCTTCATAGCTTACTCTTCCTCAAATCTTGCCCAGAAATTCCCTAAAGTTCCCATCAACTCAGCTCAAAACACAGCTCAAAACACAGCTCAAACCAACCAAACCCTTAAAACTGAAATTTCTAAAAACTTACCTCAAAAGTTGATGTGTTCTTGCTAATCCTTGCCAAATCTTCAAGTCTAACTTTAAGATCCTTGATGCTCAGCATATCCTAGCTCCCCACTGAGCTTTGCTCCAAGAAAAATGGAGAGAAATGGTGCAAGAATGCACAATCCAATCCTTTGGAAAAAACCCCCCTGTTTTCTCTCTTTTCTTTCTTTCCTTTTTCTTTCTTTCTCTCTACAGCCAATCCACTTTCTCTATAAATCCCACTAAGTGTAAAGCCTTATAAATCAATCTCTAAAAGCCAATTGACCAAAATGCCCTCCTTATTAATTCTAAACCCTTTGTCCACGTAGGGCCATTTTAGTCATTTTACCCAATTCCCACTAAACCTCAAGTGTCTCTAATATTTTCCCGCTTGCTTCCCAATACTTGAAAAGTCACCAAATAATATTCCTTGATATCAAAATAAACCCCAATATACTCGTTAACTTCCTATTTATACCCCCAGGCTCGCCCCGAGCCGGGTATAAATCTCCGCCTCGACTTTTCGCTAGTCTGCTCACTGGGATCGTCTCGAGTCACAAATCACAGATACACCCACATACCACTGTGGTCTCAACAATCATCACATATCAATACAATTATGCCCAAAATGGCCAAAATTACAATTATGCCCTTCTAACACAATCAGGTCCTACATGCATACAAATACACATAGTCATGCATCTCAAATAGTCAAATAGTCATATAACATGCTTTAAATCATAATCATGCATTTAACTCATCAAGGTCACACATAAATCCCATCATGCCCTTCTGGCATGCTAATCAAGGCCCTTAAGCCTTATTAGCGAATTTGGGTCGTTACACGAAGCTGCGACACCCTCCCATAGTGATGGCCATGACCGAAGGTTGGTCCCATACTCCTCGAATAGGACCGAACTAAAGGCTAGGGTGTTGTCTACAACTATGGTACCCCTAGGGCGGCTACTTTCGTAATCCAACACGACCCAGTAGACGCAATGGAGCAGGGTTACATCAAAGTCTGGGTCACTTCAATGGCATTGGACGAGCTGTTTGGGATTGAACCTAGCTAGCCGAGGGTCTGCAGTGGCCCTATCTAAGTTCCTAAACATATATGGGTTACCTTGGCCGGAGGGACCTGCAGCTGCTCCGGACCGGATCCTCTCCTCATCCGTTCTTTGGGTGACCTCCAGCGCCCGCTTCCTCGTCCTCACGAGGGGCACCTCGTCCTCATCCCCCGCGACCTCCTTCTCGGGGATGGCCCTCATCTCGCGAGCTGGGGGAGGCACCCGGGGTCTCCTCAGATTCAAAGTCTGGCCTGGGGAGATTAGCTTGCAGGCCAACATTGTCTCGTTTGTCACGAGCTGGCGATAGTCCTTTTCACTGGGGGGCAAGCCCGCCTTTGTCTCGTACTGGCTCCTGAGGATCACAGACTTTTCTGTCCTCGCGAAGATAGCTGCAGAATTATTCTAAGTCAGAAGTGGAGACATGGGGGAGCTAACCGATACTTAACTTACAAGCAAAGGATGAAAGGTACTTACGAGGATGGTTGAAGTAGTGTAGGTCGCAGTTGCGAAACCCCTTGGACATAAAGAACTGGTCTTTGAAGTCGTTGGGGTGGCTGGGCAGCTCAATGACTGCAGCCGTATTTGGAAACCGGGTTAAATAATAGAACCTGTCGCCTCGCCCCCGCTGCTCCGGGCTGGCCTTGAGGCAGAAAAAGTATAGGATGTCTGCCGGAGTGGGGACCTCCCACTCCTGCTTCAAGAACAGATACCTCAGCCCCGCCAACAAATGATAGGAGTTGGGGGGGAGCTGGAAAGCGGCCAACCTCACATTGTTGAGGAAGTCGACGAAGTACTTATCTAGCGGGAGGAAAGCCCCAACCTTGAAGTGTTCGTCACTCCAGGCCGCGAACTCCTCGTCGAGCGGCGCGCAGCTCCGCTCACCTTCTACGGGAGGTCAGGCGATCAGGGCGCCCCTCCCCAGTTTGATGTGATGGGAAAGGAATATTTTATTCACTTTCCCCTGGTCAATGATCTTTAAGATGATCCTGTCGGCCTCGAAGAAAGCGTCGGGCGCCACCTCGAGCTCCTGCTCCACAGCCGGCCCGAAGACAGGAATTGGGGAGTCCGTCATCACCTATTTTCCCTTGGATTGTTGGGAGGACGAGCTGCCGGCGATCCTCTTTGGAGCGCTCTTCTTGGGTCCCATCTGGTCGCCTAACGTACAAAAGAAGAAATTTTCAGAAAAGGCGACCTAAGCATAAGGGAGAGTCAAAAGGGGTGTTTTCTTTGCACGAGCTGAGGTAATCTCAGCCCGTGGAGAGTGAGATCACGCAGTTCTATGAACACGCGCCTGTGCTCCCAACAGATCCCCGATTACTCAGAATTCGTGTGTCAGGAGGGTCAGTATAGAAATTTTCCTTGGAAGGAAAGTTTCAGTAGGCAAGAGAGGCAAAACTGCCTGTGAAGCGTGTCCCCTAAGCTACCCGGTTTTGCACCCAAAAATGCTGGATATTTTAAACAACCATACCGAAAATCCTACCTAGAAAATTTCCCCAGAAAATGCATCCTGTAAACCGTGTCCCTAAATGGTTTTCTACTACTAGCGATACCCTAACCTAAAAGGCTTTCACCCTTCATGCCCACAAAAACCAACAGAACCTTGCATGCAGCTACAGGAATTATTCACCTAGGCTACAGTGAAAAAGAATTTCAAAACATGCACAGTCAGGTGGAGCTTGATTCATTGACTATTGAGGCCTAGGCTGTTGTGATGAAGAGCCTTGATGCATTGGTGGCTGAGGCATATTATTCTGAAATTGCCCCTGAAACTGAGGCTGCTGGCCCTAATTATTCCTCCAAGAAAAATTAGGATGATTTCGCCACCCTGGATTGTAAGTATTGGCGAATGGATTATTTACTGGCCTCTGAAAGTTTCCCACCGCTTGAACCTGAGCTTGATCCATCGGAATGTTATTATTAATATTGGTAGGACACTGATCAAAAAAATGAGGACCATCAAAGATTTCACACCTGGCTGCCATTTGAACCGCATTAGCAGATACATTGCTCTGTTGTAACTGTTTCGTCAAGGAGGCTACTTGTGCTGTTAGAGCAGTGATTGCATCCAGCTCATGCACCCCAGCTACCTTTCTGACTCCTGATGATCCTTCTTCTGACCACTGATGATTGTTTGTGGCCATGTCCTCCAGCAGCTCATAAGCACCAGTTGCACTCTTGCTCATAAACGTACCACCCGCTGCAGCATCAATAATGGTTCTGGTTATAGGACATAAACCATTGTAAAAATTCTTTACTAGCATCCACTGTTCAATGCCATGATGAGGAAATCTTCTCAAGAGTTCCTTAAACCGTTCCCAAGCTTCATACAAAGACTCTCCATAATTCTGGCAAAAATTGTTGATCTCTCCCCTCAATTTAGCAGCTTTAGACGGAGGGAAGAGTTTTGACAGAAACTTCTGAGCTAGATCTTGCCAGGTGACAATAGAGTTTGGTTGCAACGAGTTCAGCCAACTTTTAGCTCTGTCCCTCAGAGAAAATGGGAAAAGCCTAAGTTTAATTGCGTCATCACTCACCCCATTGTATCTGAAGGTTCCACACAACTCCAGAAAATTAGACAAATGGGTGTGAGGATCTTCAGAAGGCAACCCATTAAATTGCACAGAGGATTGCACCATTTGTAGAATAGCTGGCTTGATTTCAAAGTTGTTAGCCTCTATAGCTGGTGGGCGTATACTGTTTTGTACTCCCGTCAGAGTGGGCAGTACATAATCTCTCAGGCTCCTCTCAGCATTGTTCTGAGCCTGACCCCCTTGTACAATTCCAGGAATTAGAACATTCCTGCCATCCCCATCATTCTGTGCCATCTTCACAGATTTCTGGGCCTCCCTCTTGTTCTTTCTGTTTTGCTTGCAAGACTTTTCAATCTCAGGATTCAAAGGAACAAGACTGTCTGCTCCTCTTCTGCTACGCATATAACACAGTTCACCTGAGATAGATAAATTAAGCAACTGAACAGATCAGAAACAAGAGAAATTAAAATCAAATTAAAAATTAATTTGACTGATATTGATAATTATTTTCAGTCCCAGGCAACGGCGCCAAAAACTTGTTGCGATATTTTTGCTATGCAAGTACACACAGTCGCAATTTGTAATAAAATGGTAAAAACCAAGTATCGTCCTCAAGGACTGATTTATCAATTACCAGTCAATTAATTTCTTATTCTATTTGATAAATTAAAATTCTTGATTTTTGTAAACACAGCAAAAGAAACTATAAAGTGGAGAAACAATAATTGAAAATTAAATGGAATAACAACTAATAGTAAAACTTTTAATTTAACCACTGAAGAAACAAATAGGATATTTAATCTCATCAACTATCCTCCCTATTATTCCCTAATGCAAAGTATGAGTTCTTCTTCTTTTTACCTAATTCAATTAACAAGTTGATACAACAGCCTATAATCATACTATGAATTATAAACTCAACCTAGGTGACAATTTCCTATATTTCTATGGTAAATTGAACCACAAAGATAGCATTAATCTTGACAACTTAATAAACAGTTACACAATTAACTCAGATACTTTCGTTCTAAATTAGAATTATGTCCAATATAACCACAGCAGATTTAAATCTCACTTCTCAGATTTTGACTTAAAAACATGTATGTCTGACTATAGATGGCCAATCAATAATCAGTCTATAAGAACAGGTTATATGGAATTGAATAAGATTGAAGAAGAAGAGAATTGAAATTGCATTAGTTCATAATAGGGGTTCAAGTGATTCAATTAAACATCCTAAACAGAAAATTAGTTCATAATCATAATGCTAATCACAACAAAAATTAAAGATAACATCAGGAAGAAGAAGAAAAACATGTAAAAATACTCCAAGCCTTCAGCCTTCAAAACCAGAACTCCTCCACAGTCCGTACGTCTTTTTGTTTTGTGTTTTTTGCCATATTAAAACCTAGGATTCAATTTTTTAAAAGAGGCGCGGCGCGGCTCTACTTTCACCATGCCGCGGCCCGTGTCTAAATTCCTGGGCGAAATGTTCTCTCCATGCCACGGCATTATGCAGCCATGCCGCGGCCCGCGTCGACGAATTCTGGGTTGATGCCCATCAATGCTGCAACCTTATCTAGCCATGCCGCGGCCCGAGAATCTCCTTCAAAATAATGGTTCTGTTTCACCACCTAGCTGCGGCTCTACTTTGCTCATGCCGTGGCTCTTAAGGGATTTCTCAATTTTTAAAGTTTTCATCCCAAAAATTCATCAACACTTCCAAATTATGTTGAGATCCATTCTTTCTCAAAATATGTAGAAAAACTTGGTTATTTCTTCTCTTTCTTTGACATTTTCCTCTAAGTGCTCAATTCTTCCTTATATTCACAAAGACAAACAAACAAAGCATAAACCCGCACTAAATGAAAGAAAAATGAAATAAAAGACTACTTAAAACATCACCTAAACATGACAAAAACTAGACTCGACAATACTCAATTCGATGGCAAAGTTGAGAGAAGACATCCTCCAAGAAAGTTTACTTGTCAGGATATCTTAGATAAAGTTAATGCTCTACCACCTCAAGTCTCGGGGAAACATGAGAGGTTTGGTGGTTTAAAACGAAAAAGAGGTGCGGAGGATAGTAACTGGAGGAAAAAAGCATCTTTTACGAACTTGACTACTGGAGTACGAACGAGTTAAAACACAACATATATGTTATGCATGTTGAGAAGAGTGTATGTGACAGTGTCCTTGGTACTATCTTGGATAACGATAAGTCCAAAGGCACTACAAATGCAAGACATGATCTAAAGAAGATGGGAGTTAGGAACACATTGTGGATATATGAAGATCAGAATAAAAAGTTAATGAAACCACATGCTCCTTACGTGTTTACTCCTGAAGATAGGCGAGAATTTCTTCAATTTCTAAAAGGTATTAAACTGCCAGATGGTTTTTGTTCGAACTTGAAGAAGAAAGTGACTGATAATGAATCAAATATCATTGGGTTGAAGTAACACGACTGTCATGTGATAATGCAACGATTACTTCCAGTGGGTATCCACAAGTTTCTTAAGACAATTATGTTCGCGGACCTTGAATGTAAATTATATGGAGAAAGCTGAAAGGGAGGTCATTCACCTCTTATGCAAAATGGAGTTGATTTTTCCTCCAGCATTCTTTGACATAATGATACATTTGGTCTTGCATTTTCTAGAAGAGGCTTTATTGGTTGGGCCGATATTTATGAGGTGGATGTATCCTTTTGAAAGATATATGAAGAAATTAAAAAATTACGTCAGGAATAAAGCTCGTCCAAAAGTGTCCATTGCTGAAGGATATGTGCCAGATGAGACTTTAACATTTTGTTCCATGTATTTCAAAGGCGTGGAAACCAAATTTAATCATCCAGATCGAAATGCAGATATAGTTTATTATCCATGCCACCTATCAGTGTCTCAATCCCAATGTCGTCCATTGAGTAAGGGATTTCAAGTGCCTCTTGAAGAAAAGACTTGGAATATAGCTAAGTGGTTCATACGGGAGAATTCTTCTGAAATTGAAGTCTATCTAGAGTAGATTAATTTAATTATATTTTTTTATGTTGTTTTTAATGTAACATCTTTGAACTGTAACACTATGTTAATCAACAGCGAACACCTTCGTGAGATCAAACTGAGGGAACAATTGGGCGATCATAACCTTTTGCACAAAAAAGAGTTTCGTTTCTGGTTTCACGAAAAGGTAATTTATATATACCTACGTAATTCTTTGTTGTTAGATTGAATTATAAGCTTCTTATTATAATATGTTTCGGTATATTTAGATATATGACTTGCACCAGCTCGGGTCATTAGAGAATGGGGATGAGTTACAAGCTTCGGCATCTGGTTCTGATCTTTTGGCGTACTCCTATCAAGCATGTATAGTGAATGGGGTTCTATATGTTACACACATTCGAGATCAAAATCATATTACACAAAATAGTGGAGTGTGTGTTGATGGGACAGAAGGTTTTAACTATTAAGGACAACTTGAAGAGATATTGGAGGTATCTTATATTGGTGTATATTCAGTGGTATTGTTTCAATGAAAATGGTTCAACCCGGACCCAAAAAAAAAAAAGAAAACAATTATTGAAAATAATGTCACCAGTATAAATGTGAGCGGTGAATGGTATAAAGATGAACCGTACATACTTGCTAGCCAAGCTACACATGTTTTCTATCTTAATGATCTACTTAGAGGTCAAGCTTGGAAAGTAGTTGAATGTAGAGTCCAGGAACTTTACTTAGCTAGTGAGATAGTAGTAGTAGTTGTAGTATATTTATGACTGTGGATTTTGGTTCAAACCGGGACTTAGTTGGACACTCATAGTAACACTTGCAGATTTTCTAAGTTTAACCTACAGTTTAAGAATATTAATTATAAACTAAGGTTTGAATAATATGACTGATTATGAAGGTGATATTTATTATATTATAAGGTTTAGATAGACCCAATAAGATATTAACACTTGTCTTGTGTATGTTTAATGAGAATTAAGTATTTTTGAGGAATAAGTTTATTAAGAGTAATATTTGAACATCGTAGGGTCTGCCAGCAGCTTTGAAATTGTTAAAGGACTTAGTCAAGGCTATTTACTCAATTCAAATTAGGCTAAAAAAGTGTAATTACGTGTATAATATTTCAGCGTATGCCGATATATCGCAGCTCTAGGGGGCGATATATCGCCATACAGGGATACGAAAAACACGTAGCTTCGCATGACAACCTCGACGAGCCTCAGGCATATGAAGCCAGGCGATATATCGCCTATAGTGGGCGATATATCGGCCCTAGGGCATAAAATTTGAATCATTTTGAAACCGACCTCATTTCAATCCTCAACCTCTTGATAAGTCCAGCATCTTTCTGACCGAGTCTTCAGCCTCTGCTGAACGATTATTCAAATATTTTTCAATTAAAAAGCCATTATTTTATTCAAGTTAAATGAAGATCTTTTCATTCTTGAACTCTATAAATATGACCTAGTACCCAGCCATTTCTTGATTCATCAAGCTGAGTTCAAAGCCTACAAGCGGCTAGGAGTACTTTAGAGTGTTAAACACTTGGGTTGGGGTTATAAGCTTAATCATTATAAGCTTAATAAACACTTGGGAAGTAAGGTTTGTAGTATATTTCGGTTCGAGGTGTAGTTCGGTCATAGAAGCATTCAAGGTATTCCTTAGTCTAGTTCCTTTCTGTATTGTCTTATAGTTTTTCTACTCAAATCCTAACTCGTATTCTCTATTCTTGGTTAGGCATCTAAGATCTTGAACGTAAGATTCTTGTTGGTAAGTATCATTTCGATGGTGTAGTTATTCTTTTCATCTCTATTCCTTAGTTTACTCACCTCTCTATTATGGTATTTAGGAGTGTTCCAAAATCCCGACTTTGTTCTCATCATCCTAGTACATTGGTAAGGAAAATAGGATAGTTTTATATGCTTATATGCTATGTTGATATGTTATGATAAGTTATGCTATAGTATGTTATGTTATGTTTTCTTATGTTTCAAGGTTATGATTTACCCTACCTCAGATATTAGACAGGGGACGTAGATGGATTATCATAAATTTACCATGTGATCTAACCTACCTCAGATATTAGAAAGGGGACGTAGATGGTTTATCACATGTTTTAATGGCCATTAATAATATAGTCTTATATGATGTATGTCTTTATAGATACATGTTTATAGTTTATAGTCTATGTGTATGTACATGTTTCATGCTTGTAGTAGATTTTCCTTGTTGGGCATTAGCCTCATTCCTTTATGTTTAATATGCGCAGGAAAATAATTTGGCAGCGGAAAAGGTTCATGGCAGCTTGGGGATGTGTATTGAGGCAGGATGGAATCCGTGGATTGAGTGTTCGATTCGAGGATAAAGTTGCTTCCTAGTCTTTTAAAAATTATGTTTTATATTTATTTTCCACACTTAATTTTGTAACCCATTTATTTAAAGTTATGTTATGTTTTTATTTTAAAAACAATGGGATCCCATATCCTACTTTAATTTTTATGTAGTTTAACATTTGTTTTACAAGTTTCAATGAAGTTATGATTATTTCACTTGTGAGTTTTCTTTAAAATTAGTATAGTAGTTATTAATGGTCCAAGGTCTAGAATAGTTGGGTCGTTACATTGAAGAAGTGAATCATAGGCAAGTTTGGGATATTCCGGACAGTCCTGATCAGATTGCTGATATTGATGTTGTGTAAGACACAAACTCATCAAATTTCGTATTGACTGTTGAGCTCGGGGAGTTGGTTGTTCAACAATCTAATTAACCGGCAACATTCATAGGCATATAGAAATGCATAGGAAATCAGAAACATTTTCAAAGTTTCAAGAATTCCCAGCAATGCCTCAGAACCAACTAGTTAAAATGTTAAAGTTCTTGCGATCTGATAGGGGTGGAGAATATTTGGATATGCAGTTCCAAGATCATTTAACTGAACTTGGGATTTTATCACAACTTACTGCCCCAAGTACTCTGCAACAAAATGGTGTAGCGGAACGTCGAAATAGAACTTTAATGGAAATGGTTAGATGCATGCTTAGTTACTCAACTCTACCAACTTCGTTCTGGGGACATGCAATTGAAACCGCGAATGACATTCTCAATGTCGTGTCGTCAAAATCAATCCCCAAAACACCTTTAGAACGTTGAACCTAGTTTACGCCATTATAGAATCTGGAGGTGTCCCGCTCACGTCCTGAGGAAAAAGGAGGGAAAGCTAGAACCGCGAACTGAAGTTTGCATGTTTGTTGGCTATCCAAAAGGTAGTCCGGGTGGAATTTTCTATAGTCATTCAGAAAAGAAAGTGTTTACTTATACAAATGCTACTTTTTTGGAAAATGACTATGTCCAGAACTTTAAACCTTGCATCAAAGTAGTTTTAGAGGAGATGGTTAAATAATGACTCCAACCAATGTTCCATCGTCATCAACGTGAGTTGATGATGAAATTCCCACTCTTTACATCCAACCGACGCAAGTCGATTTAAATGAAGAAAGTACCACTGTTCCTGAGCAAACAGTCACGGAGCCTCGTCGTAGTGGGAGGGTTTCTAGGAACACAGTTCGCTATGGTTTGGATGGTGAAACCAATATGGTTGTTGGTGACACTAGTGATAATGATCTATTGTCTTTCAAACAAGCAATGGCTAGCCCTGAAAAGGAACTATGGCTTGAAGCCATGAAACAGGAAATGGAGTCCATGTACTCAAATTCCATCTAGGATCTTGTGGAAGCACCTAGTGACTTTAGGGGTGGATCTACCAGAAGAAATGAGGTGTTGATGGAAATATCAAGACTTATAAAGCTCAATTAGTGGCAAAGGGTTATACCGAAAGAGAAGGCGTGGACTATGAGGAAACTTTTTGTCCGGTAGCCATGCTCAAATCCATTCGCATCCTCCTATCCATACCAGCCGCTCTCAACTATGAGATCTGGCAAATGGACGTCAAGATAGCTTTTCTTAATGGAAAGCTTGACAAAGTCATTCATATGGACCAGCCAGAAGGATTTAAAGTATTTGGACAAGAAGGAAAAGTTTGCAAGTTGAATAGGTCCATCTATGGACTTAAGCAAGCTTCTCGTTCCTGGAATCTTAGGTTTGATGAAATAATCAAAACCTATGGCTTTCAACAAAATATTGATGTGCCTTGTGTTTACCAACTGAAGGCAAATCAAATAGTGGTATTCCTGGTTCTTTATGTAGATGATATCTTACTCATTGGAAACAATGTTAAGAAATTATCAGATGTGAAGAATTGGCTGAGCACTCAATTCCAGGTGAAGGATTTGGGTGAAGAAAGTTATGTTCTAGGTATCCAGATCATCAGGGATAGAAAGAAAAAACTTTTAGCTCTATCTCAAGTAGCTTACATTGATAAAGTGCTTTAACATTTCTCAATGACACATTCCAAGAAAGGGCGTCTACCGTCCCGCCATGGAATTCATCTTTCAAAGAAGCAGTCTCCCCAGACTCCTGAAGAGGAAGATGCAATGAGAAAATTTCCTTACGCATCTGCAGTTGGAAGTCTGATGTAAGCCACTTTGTGTACTAAACTGGATATCTGCTATGCAGTGGGAGTAGTGAGCAGGTATCACTCAAACCCAGGACCGGAACATTGGATAGCAGTTAAGCATATCCTGAAGTATTTGAGACGGACTGGGGATTATATGTTAGTCTACAAGGGTGGTGTTCTGAACCCTGTAGGCTACACCGATTCAGATTTTCAGACTGATGTTGATGACAGGAAGTCTACTTCTAGAATGGTGTTTACTCTTAGGGTGGAGCTGTGATTTGGAGAAGCGTAAAGCAGTCTGCAATCTCAGATTCCACCATAGAAGCTGAATACATAGCCATGTCAGAAGCAACTAAGGAAATAGTCTGGCTAAAGAAGTTATATTCGGATCTTGGTGTTATTCTAGAAAGGGATAAATCGCTTGTGTTGTTTTGTGACAATACAGGAGCGATAGCCAACTCGAAAGAACCTCGAAGTCATAAGAGGAGTAAGCATATAGAAAGGAAGTATCACATTATTTGAGAATATGTGGCCAGGGGAGATGTGAAGGTTATGAAGATTGCAACTGAAGACAATCTTGCGGATTCATTTACAAAGACACTACCAGAAGCTACATTTGATAAGCATATCAAGGAGATGGGATTAGTAGAATTAAGGCATTAGTTTCAATTAGTACAAGTGGGAGTTTGTTGGGGTTTTATGCCCTAATTAAAACTCAAATTCTTTGTAATCTCATTTTATTATCAATAAAAGAATAGAAATCATTTTTTGACTTGGTCAATCACTTTGCTCACATGTTTTATTTTCATGATTATTTGTTTAATATAAACTTCTATTAAATCCCGAGCATATAGCTAATCTTATTTATAGTGACGTCATCACAGTAGAATATAAATATGATTATATGTTCAAAATAAGTTAGTCCTAAGATTAGTCAGTGCACAGGATTTACACTGACTTGCCAATCTACGATATGATCTACTTACACATTACAATGTTATTTTCTTTCCAGAACATTAACAAAGTAGATAAGATCGGATGTATTTGTTACATCGGACTGGACCGATATTGACAGTTGATAAGATAAGTAAACATACCATTATTATCTATTCTAGCCATATCATATAGTTGACCAAAGGTCAATTCAATCTCAATTCTGAGTGGTTAGTTTTCTAACTGATTGTATTATTTGAGTTCTTTGACTTGTTCGTTACCAGCTTACCCTACGGACTAGCCCCTACTTACATCTTGGGAACTCGGTAGTATAATTGAGTGGGAGTGTTAATCATAGATATGAACATCTATAGCTTCTGGTGAAGAAGTGAAACGATGGTTTCCTTTTAGTTTGGTTAAAGGTCTTAAATGATAGATATCTCATTTCAGTAATTAAATTAGTTTACTGAAATATCATTTACAAGGAACTAAGTGTTTTAAGGATACAATACAATGAGGGGTAAAATGGTATTTTAGTCCTATCTCATTGTAGACCGTCCATAGAGGATTGAGTGAAAATTATGGTTGTAACAATGGATAATTAATAGCGTATCTATATTTGTTATAGAGCGTTCTAAGAATTAAAGAGTGCAATTTCGAGTCTATAGTGGAGTCACGAGGAATTAATAAGTTAGTAAATTTATTTGTTAGATTTATGATAACTTAATGGAGCTTGATTTCATAGGCCCATGGTCCCCATTGTACCTTGGATAAAATCATCTAGATAGTCTCAATTAATTGATTTAATTATCAAAGTTGACCAGGTCAATTTTAGATAGTTTCACAGAGTTGTGTAATTTTGAGAAGAAAAGAGAAATTATGGCAGATTTATTAATTAAGATAAATTGGTATCTAAATTAATAAATAAGTTTAAATCAAGGTTCAAATTATAAATAATTAATTTGATAAAGGATTTAAATAATTATTTAATTAATTAAATCGATAGAAAATAATACAGGCCTTGATTTTAAGTCCAATGGGCTTATAATCAAATGAGAAATTTCACGGGCCTAAAGCCCATGATAATTTCGACCTAGGGCTTTAAAATGACTATTATTTTATTGATTTTTTAATTAAATTAAATTGCCTAATTGATTCTATAAAAGGAGTGCTTAGAGAGAAGTAAAAAGATAAGTCACAAGTCAGATTTTCTGATAGTTTTAGATTCTCTCTAAACACAAGTCCTTTTCTAAGCCTCTTTGTTATTTTCTCTTCTTCTCTCTATATATATCTTATGTGTTGAGAATTGCCCACACTAGTCTAGGTGGTTCTAAGGATACATTGGAAGGCGGCGTAGAAAATAGAAGATCGGCTCAATTTCTTGGTAATACTATGCGACAGAGAGGATACAAGAGTTAGAGAAACTGAAGGAAGGACTCTTTTACTCCGTTGCGTATACTGAAAGTATTATATTCTTTGTTTCTCTTTGAATTCAATTTTAGAAACATGTTTTAGGCTATCTCGTATTAATTTGTTTAATATTAGATATACATGAAAATAAATAAAGATCTTGTATAAGTTAATCTAACAATATATTCAAATATGCCCTCAATAGGTCAAAATTACGAAAAAGCCCTTCTAACAAGAAATAAGCCCACATGCATGATTAATACACTTAAGCAGGCAAATACATTCATATTATAATATAACTCACATTATTCATATAATCACATCATAATTCGACAATTGCCCTCCTGGCCCCCTAATCAAGGGACTAAGCCTTATTAGGGAAATTGGGACATTACAATTATTCCCTCCTTACAGGAATTTCACCCTTGAAATTTTACCTGAACAGCTCAGGATACTGATCCCACATATTGGACACTAATTCCCAAGTCGCCTCCTTGACCTTGTTGTTCCTCCATAATACATTAACCAAAGGTATGGCTTTATTCCTCAAAACCTTGTCCTTCATGTTTAATATGTGGACTGGTTATTCTTCATAAGAAGATCTACCAGCAGCTCCAGATCTTCATAACTCAATACGCGAGTCACATCTGATACACACTTCCGAAGCATCAAAATATGAAACACACTTTATACGACCAAAAATGCTAGAGGTAAAGCCAATCTATAGGCCACTTGACCGATCCTCTCTAGGATCTCAAAAGGTCCTACAACTCTAGGGCTCAACTTTCCCTTATTTTCAAATATCTTTACCCCTTTCAATTGAGAAACACTAAGGAAGACATAGACTCCCACTTGGAACTCCACGTTGCTATGATTTGGATCTGAATAACTTTTTTGTATACTATGAGACACGAGCATCCGAGCTCTGATCTTTTCAATAACCACATTGGTCCTCTGAACTGCCTCGTGACCCAAGTATTTCCTTTCTCCCATCTCATCCCTATGAATGGGAGATCTATATTTCCTACTATACAACATCTCATAAGGAGCCACTCCAATGGTTGACTGATAGCAGTTATTGTAGGAGAATTCTATCAAAGGCAAATACTTACTCCATGACCCTTCAAAGTCCAGCACACATGCTCGCAACATGTCTTGTAATATTTGTATCATCCTCTCAGATTGTTCATCTATCTAAAGATGATAAGCGATACAAAACTTTATTTGTGTACCATAGCCTCCTTCTGACTTCCCCAAAATGTGGAAGTAAACACGAGGTCCCGATCTGATACAATCGATTTTGGAGCCCCATGAAGGCACTCTATCTCTCTCACATAGAGATTTGCGTACGGGTCAACTGTATAAGTCGTCCTCACTGGTAAGAAGTGAGTTGATTTTGTGTATCAATCCATGATAACCCACACCGAATCATGTTGACCCACTGTCCTAGGCAACCTAACTACAAGATCCATTGTGATGTTCTCCCATTTCCACTCTGGGATATCCAAAGGTTGTAATAGCTTTGCTGGTCTGTGATGCTCAGCTTTGACCTGCTGACATGTCAGGCACTTAGAAACATATTCGGCTAGATCTCTCTTCATCCCAGGTAACCAATATAGCAATCTTAAATCCGTGTACATCTTCGTGGTGCCTTGATACAAAGAGTATGGGGTGATATGAGATTCATCAAGAATCTTCCTTCTGATAACAACATCCATTGGAACACAAATATGACCTTTATACCTCAGTAAGCCCATATATGATATGTAATAGTCCCTAGACACTCCAGCAAGGATGGCCCCACTAATCGTCATTAGTTGTGGATCACTCAACTAAATTTACTTTATCTTCTCTAAAAGAGTAGACTGCAGGGTTATGTTGGCTAACTGGCCCACCCCTAACTCTATCCCTGCTCTAATCATATCCTCTGCCAATACCTTGGATATTTGTCTTGCACTGTATAACTGATCAGACTTTTTCAGCTTAAGGCATCTGCCACCACGTTGGACTTTCTTGGGTGATACAGGATTTCACAATCATAATCCTTCACCAGCTCTAACCAACACCTATGTCTCATGTTCAAATCCTTCTGTATGAAGAAATACTTCAAGCTCTTGTGGTCAGTGTATATCTCACACTTTTCCCCATAAAGGTAATGCCCCCATACCTTTAGTGCAAAGACCACCACTACTAACTCCAGACCATGCGTAGGGTACCGCTGTTCATAATCTTTCAGTTGTTGTGATGCATAGGCAATCACCTTCCCTGCTTGCATAAGGACACAACCTAACCCTTGCCTTAAGGCATCACACTAAACCACAAACTTCTCCTGATCTGATGGAAGACTCAAAACTGCAGCGATTATCAAACGTCGCTTCAACTCCTGGAAGTTGTTCTCACACCTATCTAACCATGCAAACTTCTTGTTCTTGCGTGTCAATTTCATCAGTGGGGTAGCAATCCTTGATAACCCTTCCAAAAAGAGCCTGTAATAACCTACAAATCCAAGGAAACTCTTGATCTCTGAGGCATTCCTTGGCCTTGGCCAACCTCTGACTGCCTCAATCTTAGTTGGGTCCACCTTGATTCCATCTCTACTGAGAATGTTACCAAGAAGAGTCACATGTTGTAACTAGAACTCACACATTTTGAACTTCGCATACAATCTGTGCTCTCTTAGTCTCTGTAGAACCAGCCTAAGATGTTGCTCATGCTCTTTCTCTGACTGAGAATAAACTAGAATATCGTCAATGAAGATGATCACAAACCGAACTAGATAATCTTTGAACACCCTATTCATCAGATCCATTAAAGTTGCTCGGCCATTAGTCAAACCAAATGACATAACTAGAAACTCATAATGCCCATATCTGGTGTGAAAAGTAGTCTTCGGTATATCCTCAACTGGTTATAACCAGATCAAAGATCTATCTTCGAGAATCGGTCTTACTCTACAACTGATCAAACATGTCATTTATCCTTGGCAGAGGATACTTGTTCTTAATGGTTATCTTGTTTAGTACCCTGTAATCAATACACATCCTCAGAGAACCATCCTTATTCTTCACAAATGGAATTGATGCACCCCATTAACAGAAACTGGGTCTAATAAAACCCAAGTCTAACAACTCCTGTAATTGTACCTTTAGTTCTTTCAATTCTACTAGGGCGATGTAGTACGGTGCTCCAGATATTGGCTCTGTCCCTGGTGCCAGTTCAATAACAAACTCTATCTCTCTGTGTGACGGAAACCCTAGTAAATCCTTTGGAAACACATTTAGAAACTCACAGACTAATCTAGTCTCTCCTGGTGCCATCGGCACGACCTGAGTGGTATCTACCACACTGGCTACGAATCTTATGCAACCACCTCGTTGTAGGTCTCTAGCCCTCAATACTGATATCATAGGTACACAGAGTCCATGTACAGTGCCAACAAATACAAAAGGATCCTCACCCTCAAGCTCAAAGGTTACCATCTTCTTTTTGCAATCTATGGTTGCCCCATATTTCACTAACCAATCCATGCCCAAAATCATGTCAAAGTCATTCATTACTAGCTCAATTAAATCCACTGACAACTCTCTACCATCCACTGTCACTGGCAATGATCTGATCCATCTCCTAGAGACTACTAACTCCCTAGTGAGCAGTAAAGTTCCAAACCCCACAGTATAATAATTACATGGTCTACAAAATCTATCAATTATCCTACTAGAAACAAAAGAGTGTGTAACACCAAAATCAATCAAAGTAGTATAAGAGGTTCCAACACTAGAAAGTTGACCTGTCACTACTGAGGGACTAGCCTTACCTTCTGCCTGTGTCAATGCGAACACTCGAGCTGGAGTCAAGCTGTCCGCCTTATTTGTTCTTCTTTCCTTGCTCTCAAGAAATCTTTCTTTAAGTGTCCCACTATCCTACACAGAAAGTAGGCATTTGCTCGACCCACTCCCACATGGCGCCTTTTACATCTAGCGCACTATAGGTCCTTCAGACCTCATTGCCACCTTGGCGGCGTATCTGTTTACTCGGTATCCTAGCCGGGCATGAAGCTAAAAAGTTTTTGGAGCCTTCCTTTTCTTGTCACTATGGCCTCCGCCTATACAATACCCAGAAATGGAGGTCCCATCCTCCTAGTTTCTCTCCTGGCTGCGTTCTCAAGCCAGACTTTGTTCTCTGTGCCCTCAGCAATAAGGGCTTTTTCTACCACATGGGTATATGTCGTCACCCCAGGCACGATAGTAATGCGATCATCCCAGGCTAACATTAAGACATAGAGAACCTACATCAAATTTACTCACCTTAATAAAGCCTGCCCCAAAGACTGTTTTCCTTTACATAGCATAGATCAAATTAAAGATTCCATGTTCGGGTATGAGCTCCACACTTTCATGGATACTTACTCTGGATACAATAAGAATTATAGGCATGTTGTCAATCAAGAGCACACCAGCTTTCGAAAAGACAAGGATGTCTACTACTACAAGATGATTCCTTTCGGTCTAAAAAACACAGGGCCACCTTTGAGAGGTTGGTCAACAAGATGTTCAAAAACTAACTAGGTTGGAACATGGAGGTCTACATGGATGACAAGTTGCCAAGTCCAGGACCTCAAAACATGTACAAGACATGGTGGAAGCATTTTAGTACTCTGCAAGTTTAGAATGAAGCTCAACCCACATAAATGCACTTTTGGAGTGGCCTCGAGAAATTTCTTGGGCTTCATTGTGAACTCCTAAAATATAAGCAAATCTTGAGAATATCAAAGCCTTACTTGACATGTCGTTGCCAACGAAGCACAAGGACGTGCAAAGCCTAACTGGTTGGAATGCAGCTTTGACCTACTTTGTTTCTAAAGTCACCGACTAGTTCATCCCATTCTTTAATATCCCATTCATACAGTTTGCAATTGAAGGCATAAATGGTAAACCCTTCGGTATTATCAAAACCGATGAAAGGAGAGCCTTTATTTCTCTATTTAGCCATCGTGGAGCAAGCCATTAGTGTTGACTTAATACGTGAAGAGGGTAGAGATTGGCACTCGGTCTACTACATTAGCAAGAGGCTTCTCAGAGCGGAGTGAAGATATCCGCTTATGGAGAAACCTACCTTTTGTCTGCTAACAACTTCAAGGAAACTCCAGGCACACTTCCAAGCACACCCCGTCAAGGTCCTAACAAAGCGGCTATTATGACAAGTCCTCCAATAGCCTAAGTCCACTGGGAGACTCCTTAAATGGTCAATCAAAGTTAGCCCATTTGACATATCATACCATCCAAGGGAAAAGCATTGGCCAATTTCCTTGTTGAATGTACAAGAATAACAGAAGGACCAGAGGATCCTATGTCCCCTGGGCCTAGTGGCAAGAATACATGGATGGATCCAAAATAGGACTGATCCCAATATCCCCCAAAGGACACAGGATCCATAATGCCTTTAGTTTTGGCTTTGACACCAAGAACAATGAAGTAGAATACGAGGCTCTCCTCACTGAATTATGAGTGGCCCGGGAGCTTAAAGTGGAGGGACTTGAAATTTTCAGTGAATCCCAAGTTGTGGTGAACCATGTTCTTGGGGAGTATCAAGCTCGAGGAATCAAGATGGCAGCCTTTCTGTCTAAGGTCTAGGATGTGCTTTATAGCTTCAAAAAATATACTATCTAATAAGTTCTTTGGGAGCAGAACTCAAACGTCGAACTTATGGGAAAGGGACTTGTATTTACATGTAATCTAGTCCCATTAAGGGAATTTTATTATAATCAACTCCCATTAATTAGCCTAAACCCTCATTCGCCTATAAATATGGCTAGGTTATCACTTGTAAAAGGATCCCAACTTTAGTGCATGCAAAAACACTGCATAAATTTCTAGAGAACTTGAGCTTTGCAAGTTTGTCATGCTCAATACAATTGACCCGTGTACTAGGGCTAATTAATAGCCTGAACCACGTAAATCTTTGTGTTTGATATTTCTTTTCTTTAATCTCTTTTTTTTATTATTATTTGTAGTTGACAAAAAAACGAGTCACCAAAGACGTTTGGTGAACGGATCTGCTAATTTCTCACCAGTTCTCACATAAGAGATTGAAATGATTCCATCTTGAATGAATTGTCTCACATACTCATGTCTTAGACTTATATTTCTAGACTTCCCATTATATATGACATTATAGGCTCTAACTAATGTGGCTTGACTATCACAATGTATCGAAAGCATCAATACCTCATCTGTCGAAATTGGAATATCCAACAAGAGATCCCTAAGCCATTCGACCTCTTTGTCGGTTGTCTCTAAAGCTATAAACTTGGCATCCATGTTTGAGTTTGAAATACATGTTTGTTTCTTTGAACCTCAAGAGACTGCTCCTCCTCCGAGCATAAACACCCAACCGATAGCGGAGAGATTTTCTCCCACAATTGATATCCAAATTGTATAGTAATATCCCTCAAGTATCTTAGGAAGATTTGAATATTGGAGGCTTAGCTTCTTGTTCCTCTCAAGTTTCCCCAAAAATCTCTCAATTGCCTTCTAATGTTCGATACTTGAATTTTAGTAAACCACCTTAGTTTACTAATTGCATATGCAATATCTGCTCTTGTACAATGAGTAGAGTACATTAGACTCCCTAACTCACTCGCATACTCAAGATGAGCCACCACTCTACCATTATTCCTTTCAAACTTTATGCTTGAATCAAATGTTGTAATCGCCTCTTTGATTTTGAGATTACTAAACTTGTTAATGAGAGTATGATCTTGTTTGAGTACAAGAAGATTAAGATCATAGATAATAAATAAATTTCTCAGCAACATATTAAAGTATGGAATCTTTTATCAATGGTTGATCGTACGGTTTACAAAGAATTTTTTGATAATGCGTGTTATCTAAATCCAGATTGTGGATGTGGATAGACATCTTAGTAAATGTACTTTATATATGACTAGACCAATGTGAATTAATTTCTTTATAAAAATATTTTTTTGTCATAAAGATTTAATTCATAAAAAAAAGATGATCATATGTAGATCAGCCTAAATCCTGTGTAGTCATGAACTCATGTTCATGTCAATTGGGACTTTTGATTCACTTGTTAATGTCTCTTAGTATAATGAGGCAAGTGACTCTTTTTTTTCAGATTCAATAGTATGAATGCCTGGGAACAAGATCTTACAAGACTAGAATCCAAGCATTCTTAATGGTATGAATATTGGTTATCTTAAAGGTTAATTCTGGAACTGAACAATTACTGAGCTCAAATTTATAATATGATTATAAATTAATTGTTCACTATTGAATGAATGGTACTTAAGGAACAATAGGTGATTAGAAGGTGTAAATGTGGAATTTTCTCCTTGTGAATTCTATTCACAAGTGAAGCTCTATGCTACGAGACATCCTGAAAGGGCATCACATGATGGTGAGGGAGTTGGGGTAAGAGAGTCACCCTCACTAGGTGAGGGACTTCGGCCACTTGCCGATCCAAACTTCACCCTCGCTATGCGAGGGCCCCTAGCTGGCCATCCGCGTGCGCCCCATTCCAGCAGGCATCAAGCCTCATCCACACTCGGAGGAAGAGCGTCAGCCTCGCTATGCGAGGGTGAGGGCTGTGTTGAGGTGTCCGTGCTCCTAGCCTCGCGACGCCGCACCTCGGAGGAAGAACGTCAGCCTCGCTATGCGAGGGTGAGGGCTGTGTTGAGGTATCCGTGTTCCTAGCCTCGCGACGCTGCGCTCGGAAGGAGAAGAGGCAGCCTCGCTATGCGAGGGACCCTCGCTATGCGAGGGACCCTCGCTATGCGAGGATGAGGGGTGTGTTGAGGTACCCGTGCTCCTAGCCTCATGTCTATGCAATCCGCATAGGCCGGCCCTGACCCTCGGCACCTCGACTTCTCAGGACATGCATAGGATGAAGCCTCCTTGGCACAGGCATGAGATCACTTAGGGGAATCTTGTTGATATGCCAAATGAACGTGGAGCATTGAACGGGAATTGATGAGGACCACCGAGTACGGAACACGTGCGCTGACACGGGGCGTACGGTTATGGAGAGAACAGAGGCACGACCCTATGATCTGCGTCTGAGGAGTAGTGGCGGTACGGACCTGTACGAAGAGTGGTGAGACCACTTGGACACCCCCGACCATGCGCCAGAGCCGACAGTACTATGTCCAAGGCCACGACTCTGACACCACTACGCCCTGAGCCACTACTTTCTCAGAGTACCTATGTACGTCCCAGTGGTCTGGGACTTGTTTGTATCCTGGGCCAATAGAGCCTCCCCTATAAATAGGCTCCAACCCCTCAGGCTAAGGGGTTGGAAAACTGAATGTAAAAACGAGACTTATGAAATATATGCTTCTGGTTCTCATGCTTGCCTGAGTTTTCTCCTGTTGTTTAGAGTTCTTTCCATCTAACTCATAGCTTCCTATAGGATAGAGATTGAAGTTTTCTAACCATCAATCGTTGACGAGTTCTTACCGTCAACAGTTTGGCGCCGTCTGTGGGAACTTAAGCACCAAGCTACTGTTCTGCCATTACTTCCGGCAAGGAAAAATGCCGAGACGTTCGAAGCGTCTCAAGGAGCCTCGAGAGGTGGAGGTCCACCTTACCGGAGTCCAGCTGAAGGCCTCCATGAAGGATCCACCTCCACCCCGAGACGTAGACCCCCCAAGGGACCCTGAGGTTCACCAGAATGACAAGGAGGCCTCGTCTCCGGCCATCCCGCCCGGTGAGAATCCTCCAAGGACAAATACCGCACCACCCGGGAACGCCAACGAGTTCCCTCCTCCCAAACCACCGAAGGTACCGAACTCCGGCCGGCAAGACCCGGGCCCCTCAACGCACAGACGCGATAAGCAACCCCGGGTCCATTCCGTGAGCTCGAGTTCTAAATCTCGTTTCTATGAAGAGGAGATTCGTGAACTGCACCGTAAAAACCAAAGGCTGGAGACTACCCTGGAGAACATGCAGGAGGTGCTGAATGGCCTGTTGCAAGGTAAGTCGAACGTGACCCTGGCCAAGAGGAAAGAGAAGGGTCGGGAAACCACTGTCCCAGTAGACGACGGAAGGACCAGACACTCCACCAGTAACACCCCCAGGGAAAAGCCACAAGAGCATCCTAGACCATCGAGGCCACCCCAGGAGCCAAAGCAAGGGAACAATGGTGGCTCTCGCAACGACGTCGAGGTCACCTCAAAGAGGACGCCCTCAGACCTACGAGAGGAGCTCAACAAGAAGAGGGCGAATAAGAGAACTACCCCTCCTACTGTCCCCCGGGACGGCAAAGGAAAGGAAGATGTCAACCCGTCCATGTTGAGGGACTCCCTGAAGAAGAGGAGGCAAGACCTCGATATGGAGATGAAGAGCCTGCGGAGTAAGAATGTCACCGTGTCTGGAGGGCAGAGCCTTGAGGAAGAGTTCGACTATGAATCTCCTTTCACCAAAGAGATCCAAGCCATTCGACTCCCAGCCAACTTCAAGGAGCCTCATATGACCCCGTATGAAGGAAGCACCGACCCCAAGTACCATCTAGACGCATTCAATGACTTAATGAAGCTGAGGGGGATAAGTAGCGGGGCTAGATGCCACTGTTTCGCAGTCACGTTGAAAGGGCCCGCATACAAATGGTTTAAGAGACTTCGACCGGGGTCCGTCAGGTCTTGGCAACAATTTTCAGACGAATTTCTCCAGCAGCATCATGCCGTGCGAGATTATACAATGCCAGGGACTAGCCTAGCCAATGTAAAACAGGGCGAAAATGAGAGCCTAAAAAACTATATCCATAGGTTCAATATGGAAATAGCCAAAGTGGGGAGCCTGACCCGCAGAGAGTTAAAAATGGCCATCACCGCTGGGGTGCTTCCGGGAAGCAAGTTGTGGGATAATATGCTCAAGAGGGAAGTCACAGACCTAGATGACTTCTACGAGAGAGCGCAGAAGTATATTCGTGTAGAGGATGGTCATGCGAACTTAAAGGCGGGAATGGGCGAGTCCCCTGCACAGCCCCCAACCAATGAAGGGTCGAATGGTGCGAAGAAGAAGAGGGCATACGAAGGATCGAGGGATGATCAACATAGAAAACCCAAGCGGGGAAGCGACCATAGGCAAACGGCTTATACTTTCTATACGGACTTGACGGATACAAGGGAGCATATCTACATCACCAACGAGAAGCGGGTTCCCTTCAAGAAGCCCCCACCAATGAGGAAGGATCGGTCCCAGAGGGATCCCAATAGGTACTGCCAATACCACAAGGATATTGGTCACACCACAGCAGAATGTATCCACCTGAAAGAAGAAATTGAGGAACTCATCCGCAGGGGGCACCTAGGTCGGTATGTCAGGAAGGAAAGGCTGAAAACGGAGGACGAACCAGTGCTATCTAGGACGCATAGAGAAGTTCCAGAGATACAGGGGGAAGTGAGAACTATTTTCGGAGGACCAGGGCTTGGGGGAGATTCCCGGAAAGGACGAGATCGGTATGCTGGAGAAGCCAGGCGAAGTCCACCACCCTGCGTTATGAGTTTGGAACAACGACCCCCAAAGAACTTCAAGGGAGAAAATGACTCGATCACTTTCACTGAGGAGGACGCGCGGGGGGTACACTTCCCCCACAATGATCCGCTGGTGTTGACAGTTCTGTTGGTCAACCGGCGGGTGCATCGAGTCCTCGTAGACAATGGAAGTTCTATGGACATCTTATATCGCCCCGCCCTGGAAAAGATGGGTTTGGGCATCAGGCACTTGAAGCCTTGTCAATCCTCCCTATACGGGTTCGCAGGGGACTCGATACAACCTTTAGGGGTGATCGAATTAGCACTCACTATGGGTGAACAACCCCGACAAACCACGATCATAGCAAACTTCGTCGTAGTAGATTGCGCCTCTGCTTTCAATGCGGTATTGGGGAGACCATCCCTAAGAGAATTGAAAGCAATCACTTCAATATACCACCTCACTGTCAAGTTCCCAACTCCTGGTGGGGTAGCGAGTATGAAGGGAGAACAAAGAGAGGCGAGGGAGTGTTATAACACCTCCCTTCACAAGTCAGAGAAGCCATCAGAACCAATAGTGATGGTGATGCACGGAGGTACAGACCCACAGGGACAAGACCCCAGAATCACGAAAGGCCCAACCAGGTAAGACTAGCAATGAGACTCCCACGCCTGGTACAAGTAGTAGCTATGCTTAGTTTATTGCAGGTTATGCTATTTTAGTAGATAAGAATCAAAGAGGTTACCTAGATAACCTCCCAAGTAGATGTAAGCCTTTTACCTATCTATATATCGTTGTAATCCGACTACCATGAATGAAACTGTCTTCCACTTCGTCTGTAACTTATTTCTTTATGCGAATATCAACTAAAGTCCCCGCCGAGATAAATCTCACCAGGTACTTGGAGGGCAGGACGACAAAAGTAAACAAAAAAAAAATTGTCTCTTATATTCACAAGGATTAGCTACCCTTATGAATATCAAGGGATTGGTTCAAAAGGATGACCTCCGACGAAAGGCCGACACCCCAAGAGGTGAGGCTGTAAGGAGGGAATCACCCAATAAGTCTAGATCGGCCATTAAGCCGGCTAGCCCAAAAAGGGTCTTACAAGGGACCCTTGGAAAAAAAAATAGTACTATGTATAAGGACGAGAAGGACGCTTCTCGCAAAAAGTAACAAGCGCGCGCAAAGAGTATAAAAGGACCCCAACAGCCCAACGGGTTAAAGTGTCCTTACAAGTATAACCAAGGTGCACCAGAAAGGTTATCTCCATCAAATAAAAAAAAATGTAATCCACGAACAACAATGATAAGAGGGACTCATCAGAGCCCCTTAAGTTTGACAAAAAAAAGAGAGAAGAAATGGTACGAGGGATTACATAACAAAAGCATACATAGACAGAGTACAAGGGGATCTACGAATCTCCACCGTGATCTCTCCACTCAGAAATCTTCTCGACGGCATGGTCCCCAAAAGGAGATAGGTCAACGGTGGGGTTAGTCCTCCAAACAGCATGCAACATTTTCCCGATTATGCGATCCTCCACGTTCCCAAGCTCAGCCTCAAGCACAGCGATCCTCCCGTTCAGAGTTTGGATGGTAGCCTCCAACTGAATGTTGCTCTGAGAGGTTGAGGCAGCCCGGGCCAAGGCGGTATCCCTCTGGCATACCATCTCGGCTAGTTGGCTGGACAAGGCATCCTTCGCAGTCTGGGCCACCGAAAGGTTCCTCAGCGCCTCCTCAAGCTCGTGTTGCAACCGTTGAGCCGATGAAGAGTGGGAGGCAAGCAGCCGATGGTTCAAAATAGAGGCCTGATTGAGGACGAAGATATGAAACAAAGCCTTAGGGGTCAGATGATACACCAGAAGTAATATAAAAGGTATTTATGTGGCTATCATAAATTAATAAACCAAGTATCGCGACAGTTACCTGCAAGGAGGCTCGCATATAGGCATTCTCTAGCTCAGCCTCGGGAACATCGTGCAGCGTCCCCCATTCACCCTCAGGGAAGTTTCCCAAGTGATGGCTCATGGCTTCCCCATATTGGCTTGCCAGGGGATGATCTTCGGGAATAGAAACATGAGCTGAGCCGGGGGAGGCGCGAGTGCTTGTCGAGGCCCGTTTTGGCAAGGATGGGGACCGAGAAGGCCCTGACCCGTCCACAGTAGTGCGAGGAGCAGAAGAGTGCGGGGTCGTCTCCTGGGGTAAAGAGACGCCTGTGGATGCCCACCTGTAATGCCCCCTCGGGGGTGAAGGAACCCCATCAAAAGAGGGAATGACAAAATTCCTCCTAGGCATAGGGGGCAAGGGGCAGGGGCGTCAAAGGCAAACTCACCGCCAGGCGTTAACGGCGACATCCGAGAGGTAGCACCGCCAGTATGACCGTCATCGGCTACACCCTTAGCCCTGCCAGCAACAGAGTACAAGCAGGAGTAGTTCTCAGACACCACGGTCTCCTCAACATCCATATGGTCACCCGGGGAATAGACGTAATCCCTATCGGCTGCTTCATCATAATTCCTTTCATCGTGACCATATACCCACGGACTCTCAAGTACGGGTGCCGCTGGGGGTAAATCAACAGAGTCGGGTGACGCGGGGCGTGGATCCTCAGATTCAGGGGAAATGGAGCATAAGGTAACTTTCTGGTCCGGGGTCGGCAGCCCACATAGGTGGAGATTGCTCTCCGTGAAAAGGGCGCTGGCTTGCTTGCGTTCCTTCGGCATAGCCAGGATTTGTATTACCTGGTCATGAGCTGCCCGTTTCAGATTAGGACCGACAACCCCTAAGAGACCTGCCATCGAACAAAAGGAAATTACCACAGTTACAAGAACTATAAAAAAAGAGGTCGATTAATAAGAGAAATTTCTGGTATATGGGATCAAAGTGATGATAGCCTTACGTGGGGCATTGAAGTTAGAGTATCGGGTCTGCCCACTATAAGTATAGAAGTAGTCTGACTTCCAAGCCCCCCTATTGGAAATAGATCCCTCCAAGAGGGAACTCCCTTTAAGGGCCGCGGCTTTCTGGAGCTGGTAGAACCCGGGGGCTGATGTATTCTCCCTCAGGGTGAAGAAGTAATGAACCTCACTTGTGGAAGGCCCCCTAGAGTACACCTGATGGTACAACACATACAAACAGCTAAGCATCACCCAGGAGTTGGGGGACAATTGTAGTGGCGCCAATTCAAAGTAGTCCAGCACTTTGATGAAGAAAGAGTGGAGTGGCAGAGCTCCACCAGATCGGATTATGGCATCGCTAAACGCCACGAATCCCTTTTGCGGTGCAGACACGCGTTCCTTGCGCTCTGGTATAACAAACTTGAGGTTCAGGGGTAACTTATGGGCTTTCAGCATGTTGCCCAATTTCTTCAGGGTAATGGTAGACCTTCCAACTTCATCAGAAGTGTCCAAAACTCTCTTCGGCATCTCGGGTACCTGGACAAAGTAAGGCAATTTATGAGCAACCGACTTTCTTAGGGTCCTAGAAGATCCCCCACATGTCCTATGTCTACCAGCTCTTTGCTTGACCCTAGGGCACAAGACAGGGGATAGGAGAGGGAACGCGGGCGACACCATGGAAAGGAACTCCGGCTCAACCAATTCATGTCTACCTCCTTCAAAGGAGGAATCCACGTAATCGGGAAACTCGTCACGACAGAAGGAAAAGGGCTCAGGGGGCAAGTTTTCTTCTAGGCAAGCAATTTCGGAAAGGCAATCCTGGAGGGTGGATTGTAACTGGGAAATGTCTGTCGCTTGCTGGGGGAAGTGATCAGAACCTGCGTCCCCGGGATGGGATTCTAGCTCCCTCTCTAAACAGTGCGCCTTATGTCTAAGGTAAGATAGTCTCCTGAGGTAGAGCGCCCGCACACCCCCGCGGTTAGAAGGTTTACATGCGTCGACCTCCGAGTCGGAAGAGGACAACTCAATAAAATCAACATTAGACGGACCTTCGGGACATCGTCTAGACGCCATGGACAAGCTAAGACTCGAGGGCGTGTACGCATAAGGGCGACTCAATATCTACAACACGAGTGTGAGGGTATAAGAAAAGGGCCGGTGTATGGGTACTGGAAAGGCTATGCGAAGAAAATGCTAAACTCTGAAGGTTGAATGTCATGCAACCATCAATCTTACTCTCGTATAATCAATGCAAAACGAAAGGGAGAAGAGATGAAGGAGACATACCTGTGGGGATACGAAACTGAGGGGACGCAAGGACAGACTTACAAAGGAGCAGGAGCAAGATCGTAGGAGCGAGGTAATGCCCAGCTTTACCACGAAGCTAAAAAGAAAAAAAAAATTTAAAACAAAAAGAAAGAAAGAAGAATGGAAATAAAAGAAGGGATACCTCAAAAATGCTTCTATTGAGAATAGAACCTTGGAGCTCTTGGAAGAGGCTTAGAGGGAATACCACTAGGCTAAGCAAGTTTTTGTGTAGAGAAGTGGTTCAAGCCTTGGAGTATTTATAGGGAAAGTCAATGCTCCCTAGCCCTTGGATCTATTTCCCTATAAATGGTGGAGATCAAGAGTATGGGTAACCTTGGGATCCGCGATGGAGGATGATTGGTCCTTATGCAATCTTAGGATCTCTCATGGATTCCCTCAAGTGTTGGGTGACTTTTGTGTTTCTTTGGACACTAAAAAAAGAAACACAACCCCAAGCCTCACCTCATGCTTCTTCAAGAGGCGTTGGAAAAATTGCCAAGGCAAAATCCCCCAAGATTGGCCGTGCATGTCAAGCAAGAGAAGTGGAGAGAGTCTACAAACACACTTAAAAGTGCACTTATAGACTCGGGGGGAAGTGTAAATGTGGAATTTTCTCCTTGTGAATTCTATTCACAAGTGAAGCTCTATGCTACGAGACATCCTGAAAGGGCATCACATGATGGTGAGGGAGTTGGGGTAAGAGAGTCACCCTCACTAGGCGAGGGACTTCGGCCACTTGCTGATCCAAACTTCACCCTCGCTATGCGAGGGCCCCTAGCTGGCCATCCGCATGCGCCCCATTCCAGCAGGCATCAAGCCTCGTCCACACTCGGAGGAAGAGCGTCAGCCTCGCTATGCGAGGGTGAGGGTTGTGTTGAGGTGTCCGTGCTCCTAGCCTCGCGACGCCGCACCTCGGAGGAAGAACGTCAGCCTCGCTATGCGAGGGACCCTCACTATGCGAGGGTGAGGGCTGTGTTGAGGTATCCGTGTTCCTAGCCTCGCGACGCTGCGCTCGGAAGGAGAAGAGGCAGCCTCGCTATGCGAGGGTGAGGGGTGTGTTGAGGTACCCGTGCTCCTAGCCTCGTGTCTATGCGATCCGCATAGGCCGGCCCTGACCCTCGGCACCTCGACTTCTCAGGACATGCATAGGATGAAGCCTCCTTGGCACAGGCATGAGATCACTTAGGGGAATTTTGTTGATATGCCAAATGAACGTGGAGCATTGAACGGGAATTGATGAGGACCACCGAGTACGGAACACGTGCGCTGACACGGGGCGTACGATTATGGAGAGAACAGAGGCACGACCCTATGATCTGCGTCTGAGGAGTAGTGGCGGTACGGACCTATACGAAGAGTGGTGAGACCACTTGGACACCCCCGACCATGCGCCAGAGCCGACAGTACTATGTCCAAGGCCACGACTCTGACACCACTACGCCCTGAGCCACTACTTTATCAGAGTACCTATGTACGTCCCAGTGGTCTGGGACTTGTTTGTATCCTGGGCCAATAGAGCCTCCCCTATAAATAGGCTCCAACCCCTCAGGCTAAGGGGTTGGAAAACTGAATGTAAAAACGAGACTTATGAAATATATGCTTCTGGTTCTCATGCTTGCCTGAGTTTTCTCCTGTTGTTTAGAGTTCTTTCCATATAACTCATAGCTTCCTATAGGATAGAGATTGAAGTTTTCTAACCATCAATCGTTGACGAGTTCTTACCGTCAACAGAAGGATAAGTTGGTAATTTTGACCAGCTCTAATTAACGAACCAATAAATTCGAGGACAAATTTTACATGAAGTGATTATATCAATGGACAAATTGAGATAATTCAGGAAATATAATTCTAAAATTACTAATAGTGAAATTCCATATTTATAGTGGATAAATAATTGAATTAATAAATAAGATTAATTAATTAAAGATTTTAATTAATAATTTGGTTTATTGGAGCTTAGTATTAAAGGTCCATGGTCCCCAATCACATCTATACTACACTGTCAAGGGTGTCGATATAATTAACAAATTATATAGTTGTCAAGGAACTAATTTTCTGGGGATAAGTTATAATTAATTGATAATTATGTGTAATTTATTAATTAAACTAATATGTATAAATAAGACCTTTCATTGTCATTTGGGGGGATGGGAATTCGGGAATCAATCTCTAGACTTTTGACTCTTTCTAGAATAAGCACTTACATACAGAAACCCTATTGTATTGTACTCTCTCTCTCATAGGCTTAAGAAACTCAGTTGACTCTAGTTCATCTGTTTAAAAACTTCATAATTAATAAAAGTGCAAGTGCATGTCCTCTACGACAACCGAGGAGATCAATCTCAAGAGGAAGAATTCATCCTCCCCAACAAAATCAATAAATTGGTCAACAATTCCGACAACCAAGGAATTATCGACCAGGGAGTTAGATTCAAGGCCCATGACCTCGATGCAACCAATCAGCTGGGTATTATCAAGGTCAATCAAGGCATTATCGCCAAAGAAATGATGAAGAAGTGAACAGTAGCTATCGGTTGTCCTATAGAGATGGTTACAATGACGATGAATGAGATAGTGGATATTAAAATCCTAGAGACAATCAAGTAGTATGATGTTCCACTAACGCCACCTGGGCCCCAAAACATCCCTCATCGAGATGACGTGCATGCCGAATAACCATTTTTCCAACCAAGACCGCTTGTCCCACCAAGGCAACTCGAGCAACATAAAAATCCTAATGGGCCACCCCTAGTAGCTCCTCAAGCAGATAGCCAAAACGCTAGGGACAACCTAAAGGGAACAATGTCTTCAATAGACTTGGAAATAGAAGGCAAGATGACTAGAGAAATGTCCTCGACCAGCTTAGAGAAGACAATAGATCAAATGATGTTTGGCTTGCTGTACCTCTAGTTCCCAGGTACCACAGAATGAAGCGGCAACAATACTTATTGTTGAACTAGCTGCTCTACCAGTGGTTGCACTAGCCATTCAATGTAGTTAGACTCAAAATGGTTCAGGAATTGACAGCCCCGAAACCCACTTACATTGATCTAGAAAGAATGAAAGGATCCCCCTTCTTTGATCGCATAAATGCTATGAAGATTCCTCCAAGTTCAAAATGACTACATGGAAGATATATACTTGGAAAGATGATCTAGTGTCACATGCAAAACATCTTTCCAAACTGATTTTCAAGGTGTTAAAGATGATGCCCTATGTAGGATTTTCCCTGCTACTCTAGCAGATGCAGCTTAACATTGGTTCTTTAAAATAGAACCAAGAACCATTGATTCATGGGATTCATTTGTGAGACTCTTGTACTCACAATTCTTCAATGCTCGAACCCTTTCTGCTGAACTCAATGACCTAGTTGATATTAAGAAAGGTGCAAAAAAGCCTCTCAAGGACTACGTACAACGATTCATGCAAGAGGTTGCTTGTTCAAAAACCATTAGTGATGATGGAAAACGGATGGCCATCATGGCTGGAATAAAGGTTAAGGGCACACTCTGGAGAGATTTGAGAAGAAAAACTGTGTTCTCGACTAGAGAGTTCATTGAGCGCACAGATGAATTTATCAAGTTATCAGAGACCATCAGAAAAGCAGACCAAGCGGTAGCAAGGACGAGTAGTAGCCTAGAAAATAATCAAGGTACCAGTTCTAACCACAACCAAGCTTGTAATGGTAGCAGAAATAAAAACATTCAGAGTGGTAAGCGGAAAGCAACTCAAACAGTAGCACAAATAACGATAATCGCAAAACGGCTAATACAAATGGTATATCGCTTAATATTGTGCCTTGTTTTACCACTTACTGTATTCTGCTAGGGTTACGAGAGGATGATTTTCAAGCTACACAAGCTAAATCTCCATACAGGAAACTGGCACCCATCTGAAAGGACATTGCAAGAAGAGATATGACAAAATTTTGCAAATTTCATAATGACTATGGTCATGACACTAATGAGTGTAACCTGCTCAAAGACGAGATTGAGCTTCTGATTTAGCACAATCACCAGGTTATGAGAATATGTGTTCATCAACAAAATGACCAGTAGCCACCTGCTGTAAACAATCCCAATGCACCAACTTAACCGCTGTTACCTACCCCAGTAGCAGGAGGACTTGACACAATTTGTGGAGGACCACATTTGGCGGGTGAAAGTAGGAAGACCATAGAAAGATATGCACATACACTTCACCATGAGCCAAGTAATGATGTATTGACAGTCAAGGAGAAAACTCCCAAAATGCATCGCTATGCATGTGAACCCATTACCTTCACTAAGGAAGACACTAATCATGTCATGTTCCCACACAATAATCAACTGGTCATCGAAGCACATGTTTCCAACATGATAGTCGCACGAACAATGATCCACAATGGATCTTTCGTGAACATATTCTTCAAGTCGACCCTTGAAAGAATGAAACTCTCTGTTCGAGATCTTGAGCCTTGCATTCAAACTCTTTATGGCTTTACAAGAGAAAGAGAGTCCCCGGTAGGAGAAATTAAACTTGCAATCACTGTTGGGAGTGCATCAACAAATAGCATGGTTATGGAAACATTTGTAGTGGTAGACCTTTCATCTACATTCAATATGTTGCTTGGTAGATTGGTAGACCAATTCTCATCGTCTTGCGAGAAATAACTTTGACATTCCATCTTATGATGAAATTTCTTATCAACGCTGGTATAGGCTATGTTAAAGGGAATCAGAGAGAAGAATGAGAATGCTACAACTCTTCTATTACTAAAGCCAAGAATGGCCCAGTCACGACCAACATGATTTCACAAGCTTCTTGCATAAGTTAATCAAAATCGGTCAGACATACATAAACAACTCAATGGTTAAATTGCACCTTAAGAATCAGTTAATATAAGGCCGGTCGCAAGGCATAATTTTGCCCACTTTATCACGACCAGCTATTTTTCTGTGTTTACTGGTCATAAGGCCTGGTATGCTCATTTTGTAAACAACTAATTATTTTTATGTTAAGACTATTTGTTTGCTAGTCGTCAGGCACGAATCACCCATTATGTAAACGACCAGTTAATTATTATTATTTTTATGTCCTGTACTTTGTAAAGCTGGTTTTCAGGCACGACTTGCCCATTCCGCTGGAAGTCTTTTTTATTTTACAGCTAAGATTACTTGTTGTAAGGCACGTTTTGCCCACTTTCTAAATGAATAATTATATGTACTTTTAATTTTTTGTTTTTTGGTCGTACAACACGATTTTTCCTACTTTAACACGATCAATTATTTTTCATTAATTACTAAATTGGTTGAAAGACACGATTGTCAATTTTATATCGATCAGATATTTTTAATTTCTATATTGTTGACTAATGATAAAGCACAATTTTTCCGATTTTTACACGATCAATTATTTATAAGGCCAAAACAAATTATTGGTTGCTCGCACAGACACAATTTTGTCCATTTTTTTGAGTTATTTACAAGGGAGTGTGCTAGTAAATTCAATTTGCCACATTATTGTGATTTTAACAAATATTGCTTAACATGTATGGTTCCACTGTCTAAGTATATTTTCTATTGGGATATCTTTCAAATAGCTGGGTTAAGTTCGAGCAGGATTTGGTTATTTGGAAAGCGACCAAGGTTAACCTCATCGATCACTTGGGGGGCACATAGGGTAAACACCACCATAATGTAAGCAAAAGATTAAAAAGCACGCCTGAATAATGCTTATAATTTTTTTTTCGAAAATTTATAAGGTGTTGGTGCTTCATTTTTTTTCAAACACTAATGAAGGAAAATCGACAAGTATCACATGAATATGTTCTACCTAGGAAAACACATATAACATGAAAATGTTATATCTGGGAAAAATCATACGAGCAACATAACTGTATTTTCATCACAGAAATGATGCCCGAAAAATATTACAACCATTGATATTAAAAGCTGCTCGAACATCCATTGTCTTGACACTAGAAACAGTTATGTCCGAGTGTCCTGGTGTACAAAGAAAATAAACAAAAACATACAGATAAAAAGAGATTACTGCAGGTCAACTCCATCTTCAACAACCTCCTCCTTGACACCCTCCGGGTTTAGCGAAATCTCTGGCTCGAGAGTTCCAGGAACAACAGCCTCTCGAGCAAGACACTTCTTTATCTCCTTCTTCTCAATTGAAAGCTGGATGCCTAAATTGATCCATGTCTGAGGAATATTTTTCCTTCTACTCCTTAATCTATTAGTCTTGATCCTCAAGAAGTTAAAGAAGCTCTTTTTCCCTGTTGTGGAAGGCCTGGCTGGCTTTTCTCTTCTGCTCTAGCTCAGTATTTTTCTTGAGGAGCTCTTTCTTGATCAACTCAGCTTCTTTCTTGTTTTTTGAGGTGATCTTATGGGAGTGTTCCAGAGAAGATTTAGTATCCTTCAGTCGATTTGTTAACTCTTTTGCTCATTATCGAGCAAGGCTTAGAGTCATGGCTCCCTAAAAAATAAGATAAGGAAAATATAAGAGGAAAAAATTATATATGTTGACTAGCTTTTTCATTGACAACTAATTAAACAAAAGCTTAAAGAAATATAGAAGAAGACACGGGGATTTACGTGGTTCATGTTATTAATTAACCCTAGTCAAGGAGTCAATTGTATTAGGATGAGAGAAGTTTGGGGGTTCATGCTTCAATGGAGTTTCAAACAGTGTTTTAGCAATGCTTTGAGTATAAAAATCTGGGATCCTTTACAATATATGCCCTTGCCCTATTTATATAAAGCCGAGGGAAATTAATTCTCTAATGAAGAGTAATTACAAATATTCTCCCTAAATGGAGCACTAAATGAACAATAAGTAATACATTCCAATAGTTAATACACTGGTTGGTCCAAGCGTATCACATGAGCTCCAATTACGAGGTTTCAGCCCACTACTTTTTGGGGTAGCATATCCGTGAAAATGTTAGGGGATAGCTGCACGTTCCCCATATCATACGACGTCGTGAGACATCTTGTTTGTCGCTTGTACAGACTTGACACCACGACTTGTGCAAAAGTAAAATGTGAGATGGCAACTTGTGGTCTAAGATCGTTGTGCTTGACACTTGGCACTCTACTCCAGGTGGTGAACGGTCTATAAAAAACAAGGCTTTCCTTCCGAGGAGCTCCAACAAGCTCCAAGAGCCATGTGTCACTTGGTGAAAACACGGACAACAAAATGCAAGATTGAAGTAAAAGGAAATGATGAACAAAGTACGTACTAACAATGTCTCATAGAGAGCTCGACCAAGAGCAGAGTCTAAGGTTGCCTCGACCAAGGAGGAAAAAGCCTAAGTACCGAGGGGGTGCTGAGACAGTTTGGTTGCTCAACATCTAATGTCCTCATCTAAAGCCTTGAGCATTTGGAGGATAGTTGGAGTGGCATTGCGATCGACAAAATGACCAACACAACTGGTCGAAAGAGGAGTTTGGATGGATGGGACAGGACCAGGAAGGTTAGCAACGGAAGGATCATTGCACTTGCCATGTTTCTTTGTGCACCTCTCTCGATTAGACTCTACACCACCAGCCTTTCTCTTTGTTTCTGGTTTTTCCTGTTGGGGCTGCAGGTGAGGCAGAGGCATAGATGTCGAATGCATCGAGGTCCTACATAGCTGTATACAAAACAAATGTGTTTGCTCAACAAGAAAATAATATATGATTCAAGCAAAATATGATGGAAAATAAAGTACATATGTCTACACTATCTTCATAGAAACATTTTAAAAATGAAGTGTTGTTCTACCAAGAAACATCCACCTCCCCCTCATGCAGGTCAAGAAGGGGAAGGGATGAGTCATGAGGACTACTATTACCCTTAGAAAATGAAGAAGTAATTTTATTATTACTTGTAGTGCTACTTTCATCGTCTGAAGGGACATGTCTAAGGGGTCCTCAACCAGCACTTGTTTTCCTTTACGGCAACCTTCAAGAGACTCATGTGTTCTATTTTGAGCCTCATCTGACTCCCTAAGACTAATCCAACCAGTCTACTTCTGGTTCGGGTAGGAACCACTGAAGACTGCTCGCTCTACCCCTCACCCTCACCAACATCCTGCTCGGTGGTTGCCAGTGGAACTTTCAGTAGTATCCTTGGGAGTTTGGTGAGGTAGCAACAATCTGACCAACCTAATATTGGCCATGGTAACTAGCTATTGAGAGCTTTTCTCCTCACTCGTAAGGCTAGCCAAAATATCTGCTCGATTATACATGTTCTAGGTAGGAGGAGTCTGGTACCAAGGACCTTAATACAAAGAGATGTCTTAATACATAAGCATAAATCTAAGAGAAAATAAAGGTTTAGAAGGGACGATGTACTAATTACCTCCTCGCTTGAATGAAATATTTTTGGCGACCAGATCCGTCCTCAAGAAATACTCCTTATGTTATTGACATGCGTTGCTTCTAAATGTGGTCTCCATCAAGAACACCCTGATCATGTCCCAATGACACAAGTAAAAGAAACTAGTTCCATGCTTATTGGGGTTGGATTTTAGATCGAACAAATAGTGGCCCTCGTGAGTAGTAGGCGGGTCCCAGTGACGAAGGTGGTAGAGGATATATAATGCAAACAGCATTAAATACCTGTTGGAGTTATTTGGAAAAGGGCAATGTCAAAATATTCTGCCACCCTTCTAAAGAAGTTATGCAAGGGAAAAGTTGTACCAACGGTGATGTGGAAGCGCGACTAAAACCTATAGGCTCCACCAAGAAGGTTGGCCCATTAGTCAGATTAAGGGGTGAGCATGTTAATCCCCTAAAACCCATATTTTTAAGCATAACTCTCCAGAGTGTTGCTCCAAAGAGTATTAGCAGGCATTGTATGCCAAGAAACAAACATTTTCTTCTGATGTTTTAATAGTGCTCGAAGTCTTATAGTATCTATAACCTCAACAGGCAGTTCAGGTCTTATCACCTCCTCGTTACATCCACTGGTCATTTTCCTAGCTGCCTGAGGGTCTGCAACTATTGTTTGGCAGGTCGTTTGTTTAACTCTTGCCATATGTGGAGGACAAATAGCAATAGTTATATCCAAATAAACTAAAGAATTGTTGCTCGCAATTCTCCCACTAATAAGGACTCTGATCGGGAGAGTATCAACAATACAATGTATGTCCAGTCCTAGGGAAGGAATGTCCTAATTCCTTGTTATAATCCCCGACATTATGGAGATATTCCTAGTCAAGAGTGAAAAGAAAGTGGTTATGATGGTGTTGAACCCCTGGTCGAGAAGATGATCCAGGAGTTCTTAAATCAAGTAATGTATCTGGTCAATTTTGTTTGACATCAACGACCAACAACTCTATTATGTCTTGTGATACAAAATAATCAATTCTCCAGTGATCATGTGCATACATCTAGTATGAAAATAAATGGGAAGTGACTCATTCGACCAGGATTCTAGTGTGCTTAAAAGGAATTGTATTGGTCGAATACAAATAAGTGAGTGTTTTCAACAACGGTCAAAATTTGGATTTAAAAGGCAGTTCAAAAGATTTTCACAAAATCTTTAACTTATCTTTTAGGCAAGAAATTTCCACCAAATTCCCACAAATAAAATAACAAAACTTGTCCAGAGAAATTTTATTTCCCTAAAATCTACAACCAATCAAGCTTGCACGAAGCCTAAAGTTATATTTTCCTACTTTATCAAAAAATTATATATAATTTTATAGTGTTTTATCAAGAACACAAAGAACAGAAAAATTATTTTCACAATTCTACAACAAATTACTCAAGGTAAAAAAGTCAAAATTACATGTATGTGCTCGATATGTTACTTGAAAGATAATTGTGTGAAAGGATTATCAAAGAAAGTTTCACAGATTCTAGGAAAGTAGAATTGGAGCTTAGTTTTTCTTGAGAGTTCTTGGAGGAAAGAGAAAAATAGATAAGATGAAAAAGAAAGAGTAGAAGAGAAATGGGAAAAGAAATGCTATATATAGCTTTGCATGTGTGTGAGCAGACATGATATCACCACATATGCTAAAAGTCATCATTAATCTAGCTGACGTGACATCAGCATGTCTGGGGAACTTAAAAGTGGTCAATTGTCTTACCAAGAAAAGGGTCATCATTGTTCCAAATTAATGGATTTCATTTTTCCAATTTGTCAGAATGCAAAGAGACTCCAGGCTGGTCGAAGAGTTAAAGTTTATCTAGTGCTGGTCACAGTGTGATAAACTTGGGGGCAAATGTTTATCCCTAAAATAGATATGATGACATGGCATGAAGAAATGACCTATGGCAACACAAGAAATATTAATTTTGTAAGCCCTTTTCAAATGGACTCGACCAGAAGATTAATAGTTTCTTCCTCAAGTTCATTCAAGACATCTAAGGTTGTTGATTGAAGATTTCAAGACAAATACATGCATGCTACTCGAAGGAATGTTGGTCGAATAAAGATCCTAGAAGCAGATTCATTGACCTGATCAATCTGCGTTTCATGAGATATTTATGTAATTGTATTTTGAATGTACTTTATTTTATATTCAGTTGTAAAAGATCCACATTATGCGTGTAGGGCCCATTTTCATACATGTAAGGCCCAAGCCCTACTAGACTCTCTATAAATAAGACCTCTCACTATCATTTGGGGGAATGGGAATCCGATAATCAATATATAGACTTTAGACTTTTTCTAGAATAAGCACTTACATATAGATACCTTATTGTATTGTATTTTCTCTCTCATGCTAAAGAAACTCAGTTGAGTCTGGTTCATCTGATCTTGAGTTTGAGATTTTCGTAATTAATAAAAGTGAAAGTGGATGTAGGTCATTACCAATTCTTGCGGCCCAACCACTATAAAATCCTTTGTGTCATTTACTTGAATTCAGCTCTTTTTTCTTTAATCATCGTTTAACTTGACTTATTGTCGGTTGAACAAACAATGGTAGGTTTTGGGATCATCCTTAAATTGAAGGACTATAGCAAATTTCCATGTAACTTATTCAGTCTTACCCTCTACTAGGTAGAGTGTCTCCACTTGAGAACATTTGTCAATTGATCCCAACTCTTTAAGTCTTTGGCTTCTCTGAGGCAATCTAGGTTTCTCATCAACCTTTGGATCTTTCTCCATATGAGATTCTCTAACACATGTGGGTTCTTAAGAGTTGCTATTACAATATAACATGTTCTCAAAGAACTTCACTTCTCTTGATTCAACTATCATATTAGACTCTAAGTCTAATAGCCTATATGCCTTGCTATTGGAGGCATAGCCAACAAATGCACACTTAACAGCTCTTGGACCCAAGTTGTTCCTTTTAGGCTCTGTGCTCTTGCAATAAACTATGTCAATTTCCTTTAGAGTTATCATGCATTCCTCATTGAATTCACTATTCTCAATTAGGGTTACAATACATTGCTCTTTGATTGCATTAAATTAAATTAAGGTCACAAAGATATCATCATCAATTAAAGTAACCTAACTAAATTCATTTAAAAGTACAATGATCTCAATATCAATTGTCTTTCTCCTAATCTTATCAGGGTTGTTAATTTTACAACTACCATATTTCACATGATGATCAACAATTTTACAAACAAAACAAGTATAACAATAGCTCTTTAATTTTTCATTAACATTCACCATTATACTCTTAATATAAACAATAAATTCAAACTCACAAAAAAATGGCAGCAAATATATTTTATTCAATTTTGTGAAATCTACACATTTATAAACAAGGAATTTGATGATGCAATTTTCCTTAAGTATGTAATCCCATAGAGTAGCATCATCCTTTGTTGATGAAGACTTTGAATACATAATCACATTCTTGTAGCACATATCCAAGTAGAATTTTCTTTTGCGTCTCACGGTTATGTGTTCACTACAAACCAAATCTTGAAGCAAGGATTTGAGAATTGTAGAAGATGAAAAAATTTATCCTCGTTGATGATTATGCAAAACCCAAAAATCAAAGTAATTATATTTAGAGATTTTGATTGTTGCGAAATTAGGACATACTTTTTCTAAATTAACAATGAATAATAGTAATAAATTCAATAATACAAACTCTAGACACTAATCAAGAATCACATACATAGTATGAAGGAAAATCTTTAAAATTCAAAGATTAAAGCAAGATCTAGAATATGATGTAAAATGGAGAGTGAAATTATACTTCCTAGATAAATGTAATCCTCAAACAAAATATAATAGAACTATTAAATGTGAAAGCACAAAATATAATGTTAAACTCAAAAACTAAATCAAAATAATCTTTCTTAGATAATTATGACTTTAGAGAGATACAACTTTTAGATTAAACAATTTAGTCTTCAAACATTGGAAAACATCATAAGGCGTATACACAAGGAGTATTGTTGTACAAAATCTCTATTTCGAACCTTCCCAAAGTTTCTTGAAGCTTCACCAAGATGGAATGAGAAGTGAGATTAAACAAGCATTTGAAACTCACACAAGTCAAGCAATTCTTTGTGAATTTCTTAAAGAAAATGAGTATTATTTAGAAAGCTAGAGAGAGATGAAAATTGTGATCAAGGCTTTGCAACTCTAAAGGACCCTTTTTATAGTCTAGGCATCATCATTAGGCTTAACCAATAGGATTAGAGCCTTTAAACACGACATTTGGAGCTAAAAACACAACTTTCAGTGTTTTGAAAAATGCTGTAGAATTTTTTTTTAAAATGTTGTAACATTTCAGGCCAGGCAATATGTCGCCACATAGGTTGCGACATGTCGCCTATCAACTACCTAGGGTGCCTAAAATCACCATTAGACACCTCTAAACGACTTCAAACTTTTAGGCTAAGCTTATATACCTCATTGTATCACTTTAGACCCATAAATGTAAATTATAGATGCCTACAACAACTCTTATTTTCACTTCAACTAGATTACAACTATTAAGTATTTTGCACCACAATGTGTAAACAATTTAACTATTATATTTAACCAATATCAATAAACAACTACTCATCCAACACAATATATATGTTGTGCATGGTTTTAGCATGTCCACAATAGCATGAAGCATGACCCCACACCTGGAGCACAAGAAGGATGGGCAAGGTCCTTCCCTAAAGAAAGTGCTCTAATTTTAATATATTGAAACATACGAAAAAATTCTAAAACAAATCCATAAAATAAAACACTAAAACAATCAACAAAATAACTTTTGATTCAACGGTATTCAACTACCAAACCATTCCCCAATAAAAAAAACAAATCTAGAAACCGAGAAGTCCATACCATCCGTCCATGTCATCACTGACCATTTGTTCTTGTCATCGCCGGTCATCCATCCTATTGTTGCTTTAAAGCCCATAAGCTAAATGTAGTTTTGCATGCTTGTTCCGACCACCACTTCCATCCATAGGCATATCTCAAAGCTTGACTTATACCACCATTTCCTCACTACCTTTGTAGCGCCTCAAAATTTTACTTAGTCAGATAGTAGTAGATTATGCTGTAGTATTTTAGTTTTCGTGGTTATTGGTTCAAGCCGAGAATTATTTGAAAACTCATAGAGATAGTTATGGATTTTATAAGTTTAACCTATAGTTTAGAAATATTAATTTTATCATAAGGAATAATTATTGACGCTGGTCCTAGAAATATTATTTATTATAAGCTAAGGTTTAGATAGAATAATTAAGAACGTGACATTTGTCACATGTATGTTTATTAAGGATTTAGATGAATAAAATATTCAAGGATAAACCTAGGAAGTATAGAACCTTCCCTCAGCTATTAGCATCTCGTATTACTCAGTCAAAGTGGTTTTAACAACTTCAAGTGTGCTGAAAATGTGCAAAAAAGTGGGTTAATTTATTAGTGTAAGCTGATATATCGCAGCTATAGGGGTCGATATATCGCCTTCGTTGATACGAAAAACACGTCGAATTCACACGAACGAAACCACAGGGCCCCGGGAAAATGGGGCAGGCGATATCTCACCTATAGGGGCGATATAACGTCTCCATCAGCCTATTTTGAAACTCTGTGGAATCCGAAGCAAAAAACAGCCCTCAACAAATTTGAGTTACTTTGAACTATTTTGACTGAGTTCTGGGCATCTGTTGAGTAGAAAATTCAATTTTTATTCATTTATTTATTCATTTTAAAGGGAGTTAGTTTCACTCCTTGAACTCTATAAATACATCCCTTCACTCAGCCATTTGCATCATATTTCAAACACTTCTTAGAGCCTCCAAGCTACCAATTTCGTTCTAGAGAGAAACACTAGAGTTTTGGGGTTAAAAGCTTTCAAATCTACACTTTTCTAAACACTTGGGAAGTAAGTTAGAGTGTGATTTCTGTATTGAGGTATAGATCAAAGCTCTAAGCTATCTAAGGCACTCTTAATCCTCAGGTTTAGTTCATTGCAATTCCTCTTATTCTTTTCTTTTATTTCAAATCCTAACTCGTTATAATGGCTATTGGTTAGGTGCTTGATTTTTTGAAACTTAAGGTTTTCTATAAGTTCTTATCTTGATGGTTTAGATCTTCTTTTCATCTTCCTTTCCTTAGGAAACTTACGGTTATTTTGTTTGGTTTTAGGAGTTTCCAATCCCGCACTTGTCTCCCATACCCCGGTTTTTGGTAAGGAAAATAAGTTAGATTTATATGTTATGTGCTTTGTGTATGTATGTTTGTTTTTACTTCTTCTAGTCGCTTGAGAAATATGGTTGCTTAAATAAAAAATCCTGAGATTTTTATCATTGTCGTAGAATATAGTTGTGTCTAAATCTACCTCTAAATAGTAGCAAGAGAACTATAGCAGTTTCTATCACATACTACCGTAATGAGTTAATGGCCATTAATATTGTAGTCCATTTTTATGTTTTATGTTTTATGGTTTATGTTTTGGGTTTTATGTTTTATATTTTATTTTTTATATTATGCTTTAGTAGTTTTTCCTTACTAGGCATTATGCTCATTCCTTTTTATTTAGATTGCGTAGGTAAATGAACATTGAAGCCGGGACGGATCCTAGGTGGCTTTGGCATATGTATTGGGAGAGGACTAAAGGAATGGACTGATGGGATCGATCGAGGATGACGTTGACATTTAAGTCTTTTTATTATGTATTTATCATTTCAGCATTTAGTATTTGAACATTTAAAATTAAAGGTTTATTTTTCTTTATGATTTTATGTATAAATAATGGGATCTCGTATTTTGGATTTTCTATAATAAGGCTTTATTATTTTATGTGTGCATCGAAAAGATAGTAGTTATTGTCTTAGTAGTTTTCAAGGTCTGAGGTCTTTAAGTTAGTCGGGTCTTTACAGTTGATATCAAAGTGACGGTTCATATGCATGAAGTTCTCATTGATAAAAACACAAAAGCTCTGGATCTAACCGCCAATGTAACTGTTTATGTTAAAAATAATGTTTTAGTTAATATATTTTTTGTCAAAAATGAATGGAGCCATGACTTATCAAGATATTTGTGTCATTAAGTCATTGAAAATGATTAGAGAGCCAAGGGATACAATAGGTGTGCAAGAAGAATCACTCAAAGATTGGTCAAATTTCACAAGGAGATAGTTCACCTTCAAATAACTAGGCAAATCATTATGAGAGCCATGGAACAATATGTCCTAGTAATTAGGCTTTTTAAAGATTTTCCTTCTGTGGTTTCAAATTTGGAAAAATTATGGGAAACTATAGATGATGAAGATGACTTACCGGTAGCCATTAGATATTATATTCTTATACTTAGGTTTACCAAAAGGTTTGAGATTCAATTCACCAATGAACAAAAGAATAATATCCTAATGAATATTCCCCGTGGTAGTTTCGAGGCTTATGATATTGATGATTATGAGGATATAACTGATGATATGCTAGATGAAGGGTCAGATGTAGAAGATCCTGATTTTTAGAAATTTACCCTAGTTATTATTAGTATTGTTTCTTTATTTTGAATGAGTATTGTAATAAGTGAATTTTTTTTTCCAAATAAAGTTGTTTTTTTATGGCATGTATGAATTTTGTTTTGAATTTATTTATTTATTGAAATCATAATTAATTTAGAATAAATTCAATAAATAATGGTTGAGTTCAGTGAGGGTGGATACAAATCAAGGGACCGGGTTCTGTATTGAGAGTTTAGGGTGGCATAGTAGTGGGAGCGATTTTACTAACCCTAGCCCTGCTTCAATATGGTTAACTTTGGAGCAATGACACATTTCGAGCCTGATAATTAAGTCATATAGGGTGGATAGAAACAGACTTATAAAATAATAAAGATGGCCTAGTAGTCTAAGTATAGAAACACAACCTAATTTATAAAGATGACTTACATAAATTTTCATAAGAAATCATAACTAGTAGATCCGAGTTATGTTTGGTTAGACTAATTTTTTTCCCTAAAAACTATTAGGGTAAGTTTTATTTTGTTTTTTCTCAACTGTTAGAACTTTGTTGAAGATATCGCTTCGAAGGTCTGCACACACTAATGGAAATGCCCTCAGCACTGCCAACGAGACTCACGAGGACCCCCCAGTCTGAAGAAGGGGAAAATGTACTGCCACTGCTGCTGCTGCTAATAGAAATGCACCACCTTCAGTTGACAACAACGCTAAAATTATCTGGTTACAACAACAAGTAGAAGAACTACTTCAGCAACAACGACATCCTCAGTCGCAGCCACAACCTCAGCGAGCGGATCAAGCACCCCAGCAAGAGTAGAATGGAGGATATCCTAATGGGCCGATGGAAAATTACATGTTCTATCTAGCTTAGTACATAGAGCCAGTCTACGAGCATTTTCATAAGCAAACACTCCAAATTTTGAAGGGACAACCGACCCCTTTGAGGCTGAATAATGGCTCAGGAATGTAGAGCTGATTTTTGTACATATGAACCTCAGTAACGCAAATCGCATATCCTGTGTTTCTTCTCTACTGAAAAAAGATGCCAGAATCTGGTGGGATTTGGTACAACAGACTCACGATATTACCACCATGACATGGGCCATATTTGTGGAGATGTATCACAAAAAGTAGTACAACTCGGCAGTCATCACTTTAAGGGTAGAAGAATTTGTCAGCCTGAAACATGGCAATATCACGGTAGTCGAGTACGCTTGACAATTTGATTGGCTAACTGTAACGACCCACTACTCTAGACTATTTGGACCATTAACGAAACTATACATAAATCTTACATTTTTACGAAAATACCATAATTTATTGAGTAACTTGCAAAATAAGAGTTATTTACAAATAAACAGAATGCTAAGAAGGATTTGGGATCCCATTGTCTTTAAAAACAAAACATGATTTAAATGAAAAGAATTACATAAGAAAATGCGGAAAATACATATAAAACCATAAAAATTAAAAGGAGACTACATCCTCGAATCGAATAACGCTCGGCCCCTTGACTCCATTCATCATCGATACACATCCTCCAAGCGTCACGAATCTTTCCACCTCTAAAGATTATTTCCTGCACATAAACAAAAAGGAATGAGCCTAATGCCCAGCAAGGAAAAATCTAACACATAGTCATAAACATAAACATAATTTCATAATAACGTAAAGACGTATCATAACACATAATACACTTATTATAATGGCCATTATTACTTGGGGTCCCATAGACTAAACAAGCTTATGCCCATGAGATTAGTGGGGTCCTACCAGCTAAATAGGCATATGCCCACAATCTTTTTGGGGTCTTGTTAGTCAAATAGGGCATAAGCCCAAGCCTACAACAAACACATGCATAACAAATTCACAACACATTCATAACATATCATAACATAACACATATGATAACATAAACATAAACATATAGATTCTAGCCTATTTTCCTTACCAAAGTTACCGGGATAAAATGGACTGAGTTGGGACTTTTTGGAACACTCCTAAAACCATAATGAACAAGAGTGAGTCTAAAGAAAGGAAATGAAATGAAAGAGAATAGGAAGACTAAACCATTAAAAGAAAATATGCTTACCACAACTTAAGTGCTTAAGAACTTGGACTCCCTAACCAAAATAAGAATAAGGTTAGGAAATTGAGTAGAAGACCAAGAGAAAGGAAACATAATACAGAAAGGAACTAGAGTTTTGGTTACCTCAAAGATTTGCAAGATCAATCTAACCTCCACCGAAATACTATAGAACTCACTTCCCAAAGTGTTTGATAAGCTTATGATGTTTAAGCTTATAGTTTTTCCCCAAACCAGGTGTTTACACTCTCACACTCACTTAACACTAGCAGCTTCTGAACTTAGAGCAAATGGTGAATAATGGCTGGGTACTAGGTCCTATTTATAGAGTTTGGGAATGAAAATATCTTGATTTTACTTGAATAAAAATAATGGCTTTTTAGGTGAAAATCATTTGAATAATCGTTCAGCAGAGGCTGAAGACTTGTTCAAAAGATGCTGGACTGTTGAATGAGTTTGAATGGCTGAAAGGAAATGAATTCAAAAACATTTGAAAACATACTGGAGGAGGCGATATATCGCCCCCTGTAGGCGATATATCGCCTGGGCCAGTATGCCCGAGGCGACCGTGCATCGTTTCGTGTTTTCCGTATCTACGTGCTGCGATATATCGCCCCCTATAGCTGCGATATATCGGCACACGCTGAATATTTAAACACGAATTTACACAATTTTAGCTAAGTTTGAATGGAGTAAACAGCCTTGACTAAGCCTTCAACGTATACAAAGCTGCTGACTGACCCTATATCATTCAAACTTAACCCTTATTTAATTTAATCCTCCAAAATACTTAATCCTTAATTACCATTCATAACATGTGCTTAAAATCCTATTGGTTGATGTCTAAACCTTATAATATAATAAATATAATCCTTAATATCAGTCATATAATCAAACCTTAGGTTATACTTAATATTCTTAAACTATAGGTTAAACTTAGAAAATCTATAAGTACTACTATGAGTGTCCAAATAATTCCCGGTCTGAACCAAAAATCCATAGTAACAAAGATAACACTAAACATACTATAATACTACTAAACAATTAGCTAAGTAAAGTTCTTAGACTCTACACTAACCAAGTTTGCACCAGAGTTAGTCCCAAACGACTACTTGAGGGTAACCAAGTTCACCAGGAGTCTCAGTGTAACAACCCAAATTCACTAATAAGGCTTAAGGGCATTGATTAGTGTGCCTGGAGGGCATAATGGAGACTATGTAGGTTTTAATGATTAAGATGCATGATTATGATTTAAAGCATGTTATATGATTACTTGAATATTTGAGATGCATGACTATGTGTATTAGTATGCATATAGCCCCTGATTAGGCTAGAAGGGCATAAATGTAATTTTGGCCATTGTGGGCATAATTGCTTCGATATATGTGATAATTGTCGAGACCACATTATTTTGTGGATAAATCTATGATCTGTGACTCGAGACGACCTTAGTGAGCAAAGTAGCGGAAAAGTCATATCGGAGATGTATACCCGGCTCGGGGTGAGTTTAGGGGTATAAATGGGAGTTTAGCGGATATACTGGAGTCTATTATGACATTGAGGAATGTTATTGGTGATTAATTAGGTATCAGAAGTTAGGCAGGAAATAATAGAGACACTCGAGGAATTAGCGGGAATTAGGTAAAATGACTAAAATGCCCTCAAGTGGACTAAAGGATTAGAATTAATAGGGAGGGAATAATGGTCATTTGGCTTTTAAGGATGGGTATTGCTGAGGTTTTATGCTCGTGGGATTTGTAGAACATTACAGAAGTTTGAAAAAGAAAGAAAAGGAAAGGAAAAGAAAGGAGAGAAAACAGAAAGAGTTCTCTAGGTCGGTTTGTGCTTTCTTCACCAATTTCTTGAGGATTTTTGGGTTAAGCTCAGAGGAGAGCTGGGAGAAGCTAAGCATCAAGGAGTCTAAGCTAAGCGTGGAGAATTAGCAGAGGTTTAGCAAGGGTTCATCAACACTTGAGGTAAGACTTAGAATTCTTCAGTTTCAGTTTCTTGTTTTTGAGTTGTGGTGCTTAAGTTGAATTGGGTGGAACCTTAGGGAATTCAGACTTAAGGCTGAGGAGGAGCAAGCCAAAGGATTCTAGAGGCAGCTTGTGGTCAAAATTCTATCAAAGGTATAAGGTTTAAACTCTAAACTTTGATGTTCAGCTGGTTTTTACTGAGTTTTAGAGCTTAGAAGTGGCTATGGTGAATTTTGAGTTTATGGATGCATGTGCTTAGGTTTTCGATGTTTGGGGTGCTTGGGATGAGTGGAGTGTGGTTATGAGGTTGTTTTTGAGTTTGGGTAAGAGTTGGAAGAGGTTTGGTTGAGGTTGGTTCGAGGAAATCGCAGAAGGGAAAAATCAGTGCAGGGCTGTCTGTGACAAGCACTACAGCGCTAGCCTTTGGGCGCTGTAGCGCTAGGCCATTTTGCTAAAGGATTTTTTTGGCTTCTGTTTGTAGCACTGTAGCGTCCTCCCAAGAGCGCTGTAGCGCTACCCTGCCTTCTGAAGGGGATTTTTGGGTTGTTTGCAAGGGTTTTTGACCTAGGGTTTGGGGTTTGATTCCACCACCTTGTTTGGTGGAACTAGGACATCCCGGGGGCTCGGGATTGTCCCCGGGGCTAGGTTTTGTACTTGGGGATTGATAATGACCTTGGCCATGATTGTGATTAGGTGAGCGCTAGGGCTCGAGGGGGATCGTGCTCAAGGAGTCGAGGGATCGAAGCTATTGAATTGAAAGGTAAGAAAACTGCACCCGGTTGTATGATTGTGATGGGACTAAGTGCTCCCGAGAATTGTATCATGTCAATGTTGGTATTACGCCATGGGACATGTAGAAGCAGCCTAAGAGTGTCATACATGATATTAGCGCACAGGGCGCAGATTGGCCACTGGTAGCCAAGAACAGCGGAATAACAGAGGGAGAAGCCTGAGGGCGCTAGCCCTGGTTATCATTTGTGAACTGTACATGTTATGAATTGATATGCCTAGTATGTGGAATATTTGATTATTCTGATTGAGTATATGGTTGAAGTTATGTAATGCAATGTAAGATATTGATTTGACTGCTAAATGCTTATGCTCTGTTATTGTTGTGTTTTCTTGCTGGGCCTTGGCTCACGGGTGCTACGTGGTGCAGGTAAAGGCAAGGGCAAGCTGGACGAAGCCTGAGATGGAGAGCTCCGAGGTGAAATGTACATAGCCAGCTGTTCGATCACCACGGTCGAGGAGTGGACCAGGACAGGGATTACCTTATTGCTTGTTTTGCCTTAGTATGGCTGGTTATTGTATCTAGGTCTTGTAACTTTTGTAAACGATCTTTAAAACTTATATTTTTGGGATCCCGTGTAAACAAACAGCGTTCTTTAATGAAAATGTGGCTTTTGAGACCAAAACACTTTCAACCCTAGTACCTTTACAGTTCAGTATCACGATTTTAGCTAAATGACTTGATTAGCAAGTCTGGCACTTTGTAAACACAAAGTGTAACGGTTTTGGCTATCCAGAGCGTTACACTCAGACCCAAGATTGAATTAGGCGTCAAGCTTGCAAACCCTGGAACCACTTCTTAAGTTCTATTGTGTTTTTTCTCGACTGTAAAAAGAAGTGAAACTTGTGGAAAAATGATGCTTTTGACGATTGTTGGACTCAAAATGACGCTAAGGAAGATTAAAAGTCTGTTTTGGATGAAGAGACAGGTTGAAAGAAGTAATTTGAGAAAAAAATGGAATTAGAGCCGCGACTTGTGCTTATAAGTCGCGACTCAAGGCGCACTCAGAGACACATGGTTGCTGGAGGTAATTAGTGTCGTGAATTGGACTTCCAAGTCGCGACTCAAGAGGAAATCAGAGGCTCATCAAAGGGGAAAAATGGACACGAGCCGTGACTTGATGATGTTTGAGTCGTGGCACCTGGAGACTTAAAAGGAATCGAAATGGCTCAAAAACAAACTCGGGCCGTGACCCAGAGAAGACCAAGTCACGGCACGCATGTGAAAAACAGGACTATTGTATTTTTTTTTTACTATAAATTCGTATTTAGGGTTTAATTAAGTCATTAGGTCAGATTTTAATTACGTTTTTAGAGACTAATTTTGATTCTTAGGCTAGTTACTCTACATTTTTATATTTTTTTTCTTCTTTAAGTTTCAGAATCTTATGTTTTTGAATTATTATTTTTTTGATTTAGTCATGTCTGATATGAACTAAATAATTTTATCTAGGGTTTAATGTAGTCACTTGGATTTCTATCTAATTTAATTATGATGTTCTTTTGATTTTTCTTCTCTATTCTAGTCTATATAATGTGTGTTTAATGCTAGTAAATACTTGATCAGTATTTGTTTGATTTTATGATTTTGATTTAAAATTTGAAAGATGAGAATTGAATAAGCTATCATTATATAGACATAGGTTGCATATTGGACGAAAGTACCCTTATGACCTGTGTAATAATTAGATTTCCATGCTTAATGCCTTCTATATGTTTAAGTTTATCACAAAGATGTAGAAAACCTGCATATAGGTTGAGATCTTATATCTTGAAAAATAATAGGAATCGATTTATGTTAATTGTGTATTAGAATAGGAAGAAAGAAATTCAGAATTGATTAATAAAATTAGTAGAATGACAAGTTGATGAAATTAACACCCTAGGTCTTTTTAATAGTGAATTAAATCTTTTAATTAGTGATTCTTGTTCTTAGTTTTCTTTTATATTTTTAAAGATAAATTCATCTAAATTTTGATTGCCAAATAGAAATTAAAAGATTAATTCGTGGTACTTGGAAGATAGTCTTCGTGGGAACGATACTCTACTTATCATATATATTACTTGAATCGATTACATGCACTTTCATATATATATTTTCACGATCACTACCCCAGATCGCAACTTATTTGATCAACTCCGAGGAGCGACTATATTTGCCAAGATTGATCTACGGTCCGGTTATTACCAGCTGAATGTGAGGGAAGAAGATATACCAAAGATAGCTTTTAGGACTCGATACGGACATTACGAGATCCTAGTTATGTCTTTTTGTCTTACCAATGCTCCAATCGTATTTATGGACTTAATGAACCAGGTCTTCAAGGATTACTTGGACAAATTCATCGTGGTGTTCATTGACGATATATTGATGTACTCCAAGGACAAACTCAAGCACGAGGAACACTTAAGACTGACCATGCTGCGACTAAAGGAGCACCAACTTTCAGCTATCACAAGTAGCGTTCCTCGGCCACATAGTATCCAAGGACGAAGTCATAGTAGACCCAACTAAGGTAGAGGTTGTGAAGGATTGGCCAAGACCTAAGAATGCATCAAAGGTTAGAAGTTTTCTCGAGCTAGCAGAATATTACCGGAGATTTGTAGAAGGCTTTTTTAAGATAGCCACTCCACTTACCAACCTGACCCAAAAACAGCAAAAGTTCAACTAGACATATAAATGTCAAGAAAGATTCAAGTTGCTCAAAGATAAATTGTGTTCAACACCAATACTTTGCATACTGACACTCAATGATAAGTTTGTAGTATACTGTGATGCGTCCAAGCAATGTTTGGGCTGTGTGCTGATGCACAATAATAAGGTGATAGCCTACGCCTCAAGACAGCTGAAGGAAATCGAGCAACGCTATCCAACACACGACATGGAGTTGGCAGCGGTGGTCTTCGCACTAAAAATCTAGTGCCACTATCTTTATGGAGAACGGTGTGAGATTTATATGGACCACGAAAGCTTAAAATATTTCTTCACGGAAAAGGAGCTCAATATTAGGCAGCGCAGGTGGTTGGAACTAGTAAATGACTATGACTGGGAAATCATATCCCACCAAAGAAAGGCGAATGTGGTTGCAGAGGCGTTAAGTCAGAAGATTTATGGAAATCTGGCAGCATTATCCTGAATTGAGAAGCCGCTACAGCAAGAACGGTTAAATGCCAGGGTATAAATAGTCATGGATCAACTGGCTAAGTTGTCCATCCAGTCGATTTTACTAGAAGGTATACAGATTGGGCAAGGGCATGATGACATACTATTATCACATATGGTTGCAGTCAAAGAAGACAAGATTACATACTTCTCTATATCAGGACATGGGTTCTTGAAATATAAGGGTTGGGTATGCTTGCCAAATGACCATGGAATTAAGATGAAGATTTAGAAGAGGCACACACAACCCCATACTATGTTCACCTGGGGTCTACCATGATGACTCATCACCTTAAGGCACTATCTTGGTGGACGAGGATGAAGAAAGACGTAGCAGAGTATGTGTCGAAATGCCTAATATGCCACAAGTAAAGACAGAATATCAGTGACCCACATGCTTATTGCAACTACTTAGTATTCTGGAATGGAAGTGGGAAGGCATAACCATGGACTTCGTGACAGGAATACCACGAACAAGTAAGCAATAAGATTCGACTTGGGTATTGGTGGATATACTCACCAAGTCAGTTCACTTCCTGCCAGTCAAGACTACGTACACTACAGACCAATACGCAGACATTTATGTTTGAGAAATTGTACGACTGCATGGAATCCCCAAGACTATAGTATTTGACAGAGGTTCAGTGTTCACATCGAGATTTTGGGGAAGCTTGCAACAAGCAATGGGTACCAAACTAAGTCTTAGTACGACATTTCATCCTCAGATCGACGGACAGTCTGAGCGTACCATAAAGATTTTAGAAGATATGTTGCGCTCTTGTGTACTAGACTTCAGAGGATCATGGAGTAAGTATTTGCCGCTTATAGAGTTCTCCTACAAAAACAACTATCAAGCAACGATCGTTATGGGGCCCTATGAACTACTTTATGGGAGGAAATGTCGATCGTCATTACATTAGGACGAGGTAGGAGAAAGATAACTTATTGGACCAAAGACACTAAGAGAGGCTCAAGATGCAGTAGAACTAATTAGAAAGTGTATGCTTGCTACTCAGAGTCGACAAAAGAGTTATGTAGATGCCAAGAAATGAGGTATGGAATTCAAGGTCGGAGATCAAGTCTTCTTAAGAATATCTCCAATTAAAGGAGTGAATCAGTTCAGGAAGAAAGGCAAACTTAGTCCTCGGTACATAGGTCCTTTTGAGATATTGGACAAGGTGGGCCGAGTAGCATATAAATTATGCCCTACCGCCGGCTCTAGCAAACAACCACAATGTATTTCACATCTTGATGTTGCGTAGATATGTGTCAGACCCATCCCACGTTCTCAAGTACGATACGTTAGCACTTCTGAAATACCTAAGTTATGAGGAATGACTGATTCACATCCTGTAGAAGGGAATAAAGGAATTACGGTCTAAATGTATTCCAATAGTCAAGGTCTTATGGAGTATTAGTACATAATAGGAGGCAACGTGGAAATTGGAGGAAGACATCCAAGCACGGTAGCCGAAATTGTTTGGTAAGTAAATTTCAGGGACGAAATTCTTTTAAGTAGGGAAGAATTGTAGCGCCTCCGAATTTTACTTAGTTAGATAGTAGTAGCTTATGCTGTAGTATTTTAGTTTTCGTGGTTATTGGTTCAAGTAAGGAATTATTTGGAAACTCGTAGAGATAGTTATAGATTTTATAAGTTTAAACTATAGTTTAGAAATATAAATTTTCTCATAAGGTTTAATTATTGAAGCTGGTCCTAGAAATGTTATTTATTATAACCTAAGGTTTAGATAAAATAATTAAGAACATGATATTTATCACATGTATGTTTATTAAGGATTTAAGGATTTTAGATGAATAAAATAATCAAGGATTAACCTAGGAAGTCTACAACCTTCCCTCAGCTGTTAGGATCTCATATTACTCAGTCTAAGTGGTTTTAACAACTTCAAGTGTGTTGAAAATGTGCAAAAACGTGGTTTAATTTATCAGAGTAAGCCGATATATCGCAGCTATAGGGCCTGATATATCACCTATGTTGATACGGAAAACATGTCAACTTCGCACAAACGAAATCACGGAGCCTTGGGAAAATGGGGCAGGTGATATATCGCCTATAGGGGCGATATATCGATTGCATCAGCCTATTTTGAAACTCCGTGGAATCCAAAGCGAAAACAACCGTCAACAACTTAGACTACTCTTGAACAATTTTGACCAAGTTCTGGGCATCTGTTGAGCAGAAAATTCAATTTTTATTCATTTTAAAGGTAGCTAGTTTCACTCCTTGAACTCTATAAATAGAACCCTTCACTCATCCATTTGCATCATCTTTCAAACACTTCTCAAAGCCTCCAAGCGGCCAATTTCGTTCTAGAGAGAAACACTAGGGTTTTGAGGATAAACGCTTTCAAATCTTAGTTTTTCTAAACACTTGGGAAGTAAGCTAGAGTGTGATTTCGGTATTGAGGTATAAATCGAAGCTCTAAGCTATCTAAGGTACTCTTAGTCCTTAGGTTTAGTTCATTGCTATTCCTGTTATTCTTTTCTTTTACTTCAAATCCTAACTCGTTATAATGGTTGTTGGTTAGGTGCTTGATTTATTGAAACTTAAGGTTTTTGGTAAGTTCTTATCTTGATGGTTTAGATCTTCTTTTCCTTAGGAAACTTATGGTTTTTTTGTTTGGTTTTAGGAGTTTCCAATCCAATACTTGTGTCCAATACCCAAGTTTTTGGAAAGGAAAATAATTTAGATTTATGTGTTATGTGCTTTGTGTATGTATGTTTGTTTTTATTTCTTTTAGTCGCTTGGAAAATATGGTTGCTTAGATAGTAAATCCCGAGATTTTTATCATTATCGTAGGCTATAGTTGTGTCTAAACCTACCTCTAAATAGTAGCAAGTGGACTATAATGGTTTTGATCACATACTACGGTAATGAGTTAATGGCCATTAATAATTTAGTCTATTTTTATGTTTTATGTCTTATGTTATATGTTATGCTTTAGTAGTTTTTCCTTACTGGGCATTAAGATCATTCTTTTTTATTTAGATTGTGCAAGTAAATGAACATGGAAAGCGGGACAGATCCTAGGTGGGCTTTGGCATGTGTAATTGGAGAGGACTAAAGGAATGGATTGATGGGATCGATCGAGGATGACGTTGACATTTGAGTATTTTTATTTTGTATTTATGATTTCCGCATTTAGTATTTGAACATTTAAACATAAAGGTTTAATTTTCTTTATGATTTTATGTATAAACAATGGGATCCCGTATTTCAGATTTTCTATAAAAAAAGATTTATTATTTTATGTATGTAGCCAAAAGATAATAGTTTCAAAGGTCTGAGGTCTTTAAGTTAGTCAGGTCTTTACAACATTGAAGCCCATAAGCTCAACACCAAGCACACTTGTTGCGACACCCACCTCCATATAAAGGCAGATGCTAGAACTCGATGTCCACCCCGCCCCTGTTGGTTGGGAAAGAAATCATCAAATGCGCAACAAAACTTATAAAAATTTACTTGTTTACAAAAATAACAATGGGATCCTATATATACTAATAGATTAAATCAAAGCATATAAAGAATGTATATATACCTCTTGTAGTCTATCATGTGTCCTACCTATCTTTTAGTATACATATAACTTAATTCAAAATTAACTTTATCTTATTTACTTATGATAAAAGAAAAAAAAACACTTTATTTAATTTCATGAATTAAATATATATATAAATATATTCTCTCAACATTAATTAATTTCCAACTAATTAATATTTTGGTGTATTTGCGGTATAAATGCATAATATTTTCAATTTTACACACTTCTATACCTTTTTTGTGGTAAAAATATCAATCGTTACGTTTATCTTACTACCGTAACTATCAGGTCGTTAAGTGTAGAGGTGTTAATTAGGATGACACATGTCAACCTACTATTGGTCAAAGTCATATTTATTTTTTAAATAATTTAAATATTTTTAAGAAATAAAAAATTTAAAATATATTTAAATTATAAAAATTAATTTAAATAATTTGAAAAATAATAGTTTAATTATAGATATAAGTTAGTGTTAGAAAAAAACTTTAGACAAAATTAAATCCCAATATACTTTTAACAAAAATTTAAAATGTTAAGATTTATGTAAATATCTTAATTAATTGAGAAAATTTAACTAAAACAAAAAATTAAATGAAATTGATACTTCTTATATCTAGTCGATTCATACTCAACCCAGCCAATTCATACTCAAGTATTCAAGCTAAAAGCCAAAAAGAAACAACAAATCCAAACTAAATCACTTTTAAATATCATACTAACTTAGATCTCAAGTAAAAAATAACATAGTCCCAGATCTAACAATAAAAAATATAACCCAAATTTTTCATTCAAACTCATATCTCGTAAGTCAAAATCACACTATTTGATCCAACAATCAAACTCAGATTTGAAGAAACCACCAATACCCACGATGAACCCAATCACAGACATCATTGCAAAGCCATCTCGTCCCACCCTCAGTCATGAAGTCACGGAGTCACCAACCCTTCATAGTGAAGCCTCCATCGCGATGCCCTTTTCCATGTCACGTGGTCAAATATATAAGATCTGAAGAATCCGAACCTTGGCTGATATGGGTTTTTCCGAAGAACCAAATCCCCTCTCTTCTCTGAAGTTCAACCCCAAAGCCAAAACAGGAAGAAGAAGACGAGAACCAAGTGATACCCTTCTATTCTCTAGTGTTCATCCCTAAAGTCGGAAGAAGAAGAAGATAAGAAGAACGACGAACGCAAACAAAATTAGGTTTAGTTTCAAATATTTTTTTCAATTAGGTTTTTAATTTTAGATCAATTTTTTTTTATTATTTTTTGTTAATTAAATTGAATATTAATTAGTTTTTAAAATTTGAAATTATTTAATGATTTTTCTAAAATTATGACGTGGACGAGTTATAGGTTTGCTTTCCATAAAAACTAGCATGATGATGTTACACCGACTATCAACACGTGGCAATCAAAAAATGACATCAACACTAAAGACATTAGACGATCCTCGACCAGATTACAAGAAGTAACTAGAGTTTACCACACAACAACTGATCGGAACATAGTCAAGAAGCTTCATTTAAGGAAAGGTTGGTCGGATGTTTCGTCAAGAACATGGAGTACGACTAGCTCAAACATATATTTATTAGACATTTACTATTTCAAATGTAACATGTATTATTTACACACTAAATATTCTAGACAAAAAGTTGTCATTTTGCATACTTTTATACACCGATTCTTGTATTATCTCTGTTGACGCAGTTTTTCGCCAACAGTTAAGTAATAAATTCAAGAATAAGAATTAGGCTCTATCTAAACCGTAAATGAAAAAAACTAAGAAATTTACGTGGTTAAGTGGTTAAAATCTACCTAGTCCAAGAGTCTATATCATTGCTTTGTTTTTTTTCTAAGGATATTGTTTATGTCAACTTCTGCAGAGTTTTGGCATACAAAGATTCGGTCCCTTTTCAATCTATTCCCGCTCAAAGGATTCAACTAAGTGACCTCTATCATATCTAGTAGACTCTGCTAGGAAATCTCCTTGATGTCTATTTGAGCTGGGGTTTACTCGAGCTACTACTTTTTGAACTTGTACTACATTCTCACGGATGAATAATCTTCATTAAATGCTTGCAAGTTGTATCATGAACAGGACTCCTTAGCTCGTGTTTTTTAGTTACAACATTTCCCCCCAAGCCTCTGGTTATGTATAATGTCACCCTTATTTTTGACAAACATAGTAGAGGCTTTTCTAGTTCCATTTCGAAATATGTTCTCACCTACCCTCTCAAGCATGGGACGCATAGCTCATTTCTATAGGTGTCTATTCGGGTTTCGAGTACAATGACAGTTGTCTTATCACCTTTTTGTCGTCATTTTGTTTATTTAATTTTAGCCATTTGATCTGAATTTTTTTTCAATTGAACGGCTCAATAACTCCCTCGGGCTTAGTCTATATATAAGCCTCCTCAGTCGCCCCTTACCACCTTTGGATCATTTGCCAAAATCTCATTTTCTCTCTTATTTCTTGGAAGGTTTTAGAATCCTTCTGCCAACTACTCTCTGGATTCATCGTCCCAATCCCTCCATTCCTGCAAGTTACACTCTTCAATCAAAATTGTAAGAAACTTTTTATCCTTTGTTGCAAACTTACATATACTTCTTGCTATATATATATTTTTTTCTTTTGTATTAATATTTTTTCTTACGTACTGGTTTTAGCGAGAGTTTTAAGAAGATATGGATAGGTTATAAGTATATGATAGGTGTATTTAGTAAAGTATACTGAGAGAGTAATTAAATAGGCAAGTTTTCTGGGCATATTTTAGGTTTTTGAGGTTTGAATCAAGAACAAATTAGGCTATTTTAGGTGAATTTCTAGGATTCAAACCCTAATACTGGGTAGCGTAGAGGCCATATTTCCTGGGCAGTTTTACATTAAAACCGCTTTCCAAAAAGAGATGTCTGACACACGATTTTTGAGCTGACAGTACTTCTTGAAATTGAGGTGCGTGAATTAGGGGCACGCGTGGATTCGTGTACACCGGTTCTACACCCGTATTAGTTTGTAGGACTTTCAACTCATAGTATTTCCCCCAACTTGTAGGGATCTTAAGCTCATAAGATTTTATTCCCGTACAAGTGTTAGGTCAAGTTCTACAGGGAACCACCTATGGTTATTAAGTACGACCAATTTACCTGATATTATTTAACCTTATCCAAGAGCTAAATCCTTAGGTCACCCATTAAGAGTTAGTATTATTCTATGCTCTGGAGAGTTAAATCACATTACCGAAATGAATTAACTGAAGAATGTAGCTGGCTCTTCTTCTCAAGGCCTGAAGGTCGCGAAGATGCCTATTTCCCACTTTGGGCCACTGGTAAAAAAGGAGGTCATGGTAGCCGCAAACAGCTTTTACGAGGCTGAGGGGATTATTTCTAGGATAACTTCCATGCCCTAGGTTAATGGTATAATGAGGAGTCATGGCATTCAGACGAAATTAAAATCTATGCCTGCCCGACATTTGAAGGACAACGGAGCTGCACTTCGTCAGAAGACAACTTCGGGGCTTGGAAAGCCGAGCTTCTGAAGGTGGGGGCATTCCTTCCACTGAACTCGTATTATTTGGATTTTTTAAATTATGTGAAGCTAGCTCCTTTCCATCTTTGCCTTAACACGTATCGTCTCCTAGCAGGGCTAAAATATTTATTTCTCAAAAATGAATGGGAAGACCCCACCCCAGAGGATATCCTATATTTTTTCTGCCTTAAGGCGAATCCCAACACCAAAACTGAAGGTGATGCTTTTATTATCTCACCCGGTTTCCTTAGACCGCAACAATCATCAATCTCCTCACTCACCCCAACAATTTCAAGGACCTATTCTTTATGTTGAATGGGTTCAGGACCTGCGACTACTAATACTTCAACTGACCTCGTAAGAGTCTTACCCTTAATGATTAGTAAAATAAAATTCTACTTTACAATATTCGCTATTTTGATAGCATTTTTTATTTCTGCAGCTATCTATAAAAGCTCTAAAGCTTCTATCGCCCGTAGGGACCAATACCTGAGCCTCGCCTCCCCACCGAGTAAAAAGACTAGTGAGTGATAATAACTGATGTCATCATGTTGGCTTGTAAGCTAATGAGGATGGAGAATTAGGGTCGTCCTAAAAAGAGGGCCTTCGCCATTGTAGATGAGGAAGATAAGGCCACGTTGTTGTTACGTAGTTTCCTTTCTTAGTGAAGTCTAAGTGATGACTCAGGTCAGGCTCAGTCGGGGGCAGCAGCCAGCACCTCTAGCCAAGGTAACAATGAAACCAACATTAAATCGATTGCTGCCAGCTTCTTGCTAGCTCGACATGTCCCGAGGATGATCATGACTAGAAACCTTGAGGGATCCTGATAAAAACGTCATCCTCCAATAGTGTATCAACGTTTTTGTTCCCTGTCATGACATGAGTCTCCCCCAAACTGACCATAGTTGTAAACAATACTTAACATATTAGGCGTGCCATTTTCAAGCATTGTGGCACAAATATCTGATTTGGTGTACCTTTGGAACTTGGGTTATTCTTTCCCGTTCATACGCACCCAGAGTATGACCCAAGCATAGATGGTGAGCTCGTGTTTGAAATAGTGCTTGAGACTATCTTGTTAGTTTCTCTTTCGCCCCCATCTATCCATGAATTAGCTAGTCCTCCCTTAGTTAGCCCGGCATTCAATTCGGATCAATTTATTATACTTCTAGCTCAGAAGGTAGAATCTTCTTATTTACTTGTTATTTTTCAAGTTTGATTGAAGTTTATTGAACCCTCTATTTATTATTTTGCACAAGAAAACATGAGCAACAACCTGACTGCCACCATTACCAACTCCGGCCCAACCATAAAATGGTAGAGGACATTAAAGAAGGTTGTGTCTGGGGCCAGAGGTTCTTCTATGGGAGACCAAACCAAGAGCAAAGAGTTGCCTTCTGTAACGACCCAACTATTCTACGACCTTGGACCATTAGAACTACTAAACATAACTATTACTTTGAAGAACATATACATAAGAAATACTAATAACTTTATTAAAACTTCAACATAATATTGTGAAAATACAAAGTAAAAATAGAATTTTGGTATGGTATTGGTACCCATTGTTTAAAACATAAAACATAATTTTAAACTGAAGAAAATTGTTTACAAAACTAAACGCGGAAAATACATAGAAACATAATTTAAAAGAAAACTAAAAATAATGTCATCCTCGACCGACACGCAATCCACTCAGTCTGTTCATCCTCAACACACATGCTAAGCTTCCAAGAATCCTTCCGCCTCCGTATCTAGTTTCCTACATCACACTAAAAAAAATAAAGGAATGAGCCTAATGCCAAGCAAGGAAAGTCTACTAAAAACAAAACATACATCGTAAACATAAGCATAAGACTACATCAAATACTATAAAAAAAATATAAGACTATCTAGAACATATATCATAAGCATACACTATAAAACATATGGCTATAAAAACATCTATTACAATGGCCATCATACATCTTAGGGCTTGCTAGCTAGGCAATCATATGTCCATAAATCTACGGGGCTAGTTATCTAAACAAGTCATATACATTTATGGGGCTTGTTATCTAAACAAATCATACGTCCAAGGAATATACTATTGGGACTTGTTATCTAAACAAGTTATTTGTTATCTAAACAAATTATATGCTTGTTGTCTAAACAAATCATACACCCACGAACTAAAACATATCATACATATACATATCATAGCATAAACATATCATAACATAACATAAACATAACATAAACATAACATAACATATAAGTACATAAAATCTATCCTATTTTCCTTACCAAAACCAGGATATTTGAGAACAAGAACGGGATTAGAACACTCCTAAAACCAAAAGTAAGAATAGTGAGTATTTCTAAAGAGTAAAGAATAAACGTGGAAACTAAACCTTCAAGAAGAAACTTACCGAGAGAGACTTTAAGTTTCAAGAACCTAATCAAGAATCAATAACTAGAGTTAGAATCTAAATAAATGAAACTAAAGAAAACTAAAGAATTTTAAAGAACTGGACTTAAAGAATAGGAATACCTTAGTTGACCTTAGGGATTGATCTAACATCAATACCGAAATTCACTAATCCTCACTTCCCAAGTATATTATAAAGCTTAAGAATGACAAAGCTTTTTCCCAACCCAAGTGTTTATCACTCTTATGGTCTCACTAGCACCTTGGAGTCTCTGATCACAGCTTGAAGAATGAGAGGAAGGGTTGGGTACTAGGTCCTATTTATAGAGGTAAGGAGTGAAACTAACCCCATTTTGATTTGAATAAAATAATGATTTTAAAATGAAAAAGAATTGAATTTTCGTCTATCAGAGGCTGAAGACTCGGTCAAAAACGTTCAGAAGCAGGTTTAAGTGGTTAAGGTTTATTTTAAAATTAAGAAACAAAGAAATTAAAAACTAACCCACCAAGGGTGATATATCGCCCCTATATGGCGATATATCGGCTCTGCCCCAGTCCCAAACCTCCGTTCGTACGATCGTGCAACGTCAACGTGTTTTCCGTATCCTTCGTCAAGCGATATATCGACTCCCATTCTGCGATATATCGGCATACGTGAATATTTTAAACATGTCATTGCACTTTTTCAGCATAATTTGAATGGGATAACTACTTTGACTGAGTCATACTACGACCCTAATAGTTTCTGGTGAATACTAAATCTTATATTTCTTTATTTTGTCATTAAAATACTTAATTCCTTAATAATCATGCTTATGACAAGTGTCATATTCTTATTGGCTCTATCTAAACCTTAGGTTATGATAAATAATATATCTAGAACCAGCAATATTAATCAAACCTTATGTTATAATTAATATTCTTAAACTATAGGCTAAACTTATAAAATCTATAATTATTGCTATGAGTGTTCAACTAAGTCCCGACTTGAACCAAAATCCACAGTAATAAACATACTATAACTACTACTAGCTATTACTATCTAACTAGCTAAGTAAATTTCTGGGACTCTACACCTTCTACCCAACCACAAGATCAAAAGGAGACTATGCTGATGAAAAAAAGTGCTCCTCCTCCAGCTCCCTGAGTTGATCCTCCAACTCCCCGAGCTGATTCTCCAGCTCCCTGAGCTAATCCTCCAACTACTCCTCCAACTTCTGTCTTAGCTCCTCACGTTGATGTGGGCAAATTTCCAGCCCATCTCTGGGGTCCTGGCTAGTGACGTGATGGGGCATGTAACTAGCTCACAGAGCGGGAGATGGAGAAGATATAGGGTTCAGCTCCCCAAGACATTATGAACTCGGCCCTAGGGATGCACCTAATCGTAAGTTCTTCTTCAAATGTTTTTTCTTTGCTCATCTCACACTTTTCCCTGATATAATTTTTTTGTTGTTTCTATTGACAAGCATATCTGACCTAGATCCGAGCAGGGGCCAAGATTACTGTCAAGCTGGAGCAGGTCAAGGACAAGTGTAAGCAGCTCAAGAATGCTAACTCCCGAGAATTGGAGCAAGCTCGGGACAAGTGCAAGAAACTCGAGGAGGCTAACTCCCAACTTGGGAAGGTGTTCCTCAAACTTCAGTCGGACCTTGAAACTTCTTGAGCTAATGAGAAGATCACAAAAGAAGAGGCCCTCGAAGTGGTTAAATCTCAAGGCCAGCTCCAAGCCAAAGTTGATGAGCTCCACGCTAAGGTTGATGGCCATGAGGCCTAGATAAACTCAACTGTGGAAGAAATGTTCTAAAAGATATGGTGCTTCAACCAGTAAGGCGAATTCTCATTCTTGGATACGGAGTTGAAGGACCACTAATAGGCCAAATTCCAAGATCGTCTGGCCAAAGAACCCCTATAGTTTGTGGACACTACTTTTGGAGCTTATGGAAATGGCGGTGAGGAAGAAGTGTCATCTCATGGGCGAGATGTTGGTGCTTAGTGTTGAGGAGCCTCTCTTCTTGTCATTTTTACTATTGTTTTTTTCTTTTGGGGGGATTGATGATGCCCCTTGTAATTAGGCCTTTTACACCGAGACAATTTGTAATTTTTGCTTTGTTTGGGGTTAATATCCTCATTCTAAATTTATATTTCTCTGATCTTTATATATTTCTCTTCTACTATATTGTGGTTTTTCAACTTTTTTGAATTGTATACACAAGCGTAGTTATAGGGAATTATTTCAGACCAATTAGTTTCCAGGTCGTATACCTAGGTATATCCATGATTGTAATAGCTTAATAGTGCACCTGTTTGTTTAACCAAAAATGGCTCTTGATGACGTGGCAAGAACTTATAACACGTGGTTGGCACGTGGCAGCGTCGAGGTGAAGAGGTGGTGTTCAACTATCGACCAGCTCCTTGTTGCTTCATTAGATCTCGTGATTAGATGCGACCAGCCTGGTCGCATGCTTCGGTTTATTTTTTTTTTAAGATATGTAATATTGTAATAACTACATTTATGATCTTTTTCTTTATTGCCTTGATATGCTGATATTAAGGATAATTAAGGCCCATTGGCCCATGTAACCCCTTTGAGCCTATAAATACGAATGAGAAGGCTCAAGGAAGGGACTTTTGACTCTTGACACTTTTAATCTTTGTATTTAGAGAGAAAAGCATAGTGTAAATATCCACCGAAAAGTTGTAATTCTCCTAAGGCTTGTGAAACTCAAGAACCGTAGTTCTTTGATCACGGCATTGGGATTCAACATTGTTGACGGTGAGAACTCGTCAACCAAATTAAGTTAGAAAAATAGAATCGTATAGATTATTAACAGAAAAACTTTAAAGATCTAATTGTAAACTCAAAGAACTCTTGCAGAAGAAAAATGGTGAATTCAATTTGTATTTCTTATGGTGAAGTGCTACAGTATTTTTTCCAACCCCCTTCCATGTGGAAGTGGGGTTCATTTTATAGTGGGCTCTAATGGCCCTGGATACACTGTGGTCCAGGGGACAAGGTGGTACACAAGTACACTGTCAGGAGAGTAGTTTCAGGGGTAGTGGTGTTGGTTCCAGTACATGGCCAGGTACCATGAGGACATCTGATCCGTATGAATGTTAGAGAGGTGGTGCAGGTGGTGGTGGTGTAGACTCTGACATCTGGCCATAGACACGTAGGCCATGCCATCTCTCCTAGTACTCCCACTACCCCGTACAATATCGTACTAGTACAGTCCTTTCGACCCGTACTGGAGCCTCTAAGCATTGGTGTATCCATGGGTCTTTGTAAGAGATACCACATCGAGGTATAGGGAGTGAAGCAATTGACGCATGTAAGGGTCGTGGCACGAGGTGGAGCTCTCGGGTCCTTGTCGCGAGATGCCCGAAGTACTTCAAGGCCACCCCTGAACCTAGGTGATAGGTGTGCAAGATGGTCCTGGGGGCTTGAGATGACATGACCTCGCCAGAGGCTTGGGTGTGTAAGGCGCGAGGCCTCCCTCGTGAGGCCCATAGTGGTGTGAGGCCTCCCTCACGAGGCCCTTGGAGGTGCGCCTCTGGTGGCTTGAGACACCCCCTCGCGGGGCCTTGGTGGCACGGGGCTTCCTTCACGAGGCCCTTGGAGGCGCGAGGCCTCCTTCGTGAGGCCCTCGAAGGTGCAGCTCTTGTGGTGCACGGCCTCCCTCGCGAGGCCCTTGGAGGTGCGCCTTTGGTGGCGCGAGACACCCCCTCGCAGGGCCTTTGTGGCACGGGGCTTCCTTCACGAGGCCCTTGGAGGCACGAGGCCTCCTTCGTGAGGCCCTTGGAGGCACGAGGCATCCCTCACGAGGCCCTTGGAGTGTGCCTCTAGTGGCACGAGACACCCCCTCGCGGGGCCTTGGTGGCGCGGGGCTTCCTTCGCGAGGCCCTTAAAGGCGCGAGGCCTCTGGGGCGCGAGGCCTCTGGGGGCGCGAGACACCCCCTCACGGGGCCTTGGTGGCGCGGCTCCATAGGACCTTTAGTGAGGATAGCAAGGCAAAGTGAGCTTGACCCTCACATGGGGTGAGATAGGTCAATCTCGCAAAGGCCTTGCATGAGGCCTGGGTTTTTCAGGATCATGTCAAATTTGCGGTGCTCACACATGCCCCCCAGTCTACGAGAGAGTCTTTAGGTTCTCTGGTAGACTCTTCATTTTAATTCTTATAAATAGGCCCCCATGCCAAGCCTATTATCTACACTTCATCTCCTTAGCTTAGTGGCATTTAGATCCTTGCTCCTTTCAAGAGGTAAGGGGTTCAATCCCCCATAACCTCACTTTTGATGTAGTTTTCTCCTTCTTTTTTTTTTTTTTTTTTTATTTGAGCTAATTTTTGGTATGTTTATATCCCTTCATATATTTGGAGGCTAACACATCTTTTCTGTTTATTTTGTGCAGACGCATACTTTCGACCATTTGGCTCTTTTTTACCGTGACGGTACTTTTGGCCCCCAACCTCCTTTTGACCACGACAGCGTCTCATTTTTCCTGCTTGGGGTATATTCTCTTTTTCCCTTGTGTTCATTGGGTCCACATTAGCACCACTCAGGAGGGGGTACTTTGGCCTGAGCCTGTCGTGAGTTAGTTTTAAGGCATGCCCCTTTATTCTCACCCCGTGGCGGGTCATTTAGAGTGTTTGTGCCTAGAAGTTTTGAGCCCATTCCTTTGTCTTTTGTAGCAATCCTCTCATTTATACGTGAACCCCTTTTTGCTTTCGGGACGAGGTCTCATGGAAAGTGACGATCCGTTCGGCATACCTCCGGGGGTTGAGTTTGTTGACTTGTCTTCAGACTTAGAGTCGCCTGAGGAAAACCCTTATCAAGACTATGACACCTTAAGGCAGGCCCGTATTTGTCATCTTGAGAACATGGCTTAACTTAGGCGTAAAATTTGGGTGGTGGAGAGTGAAATATACTTGGTGTTGAGAGGAGATGGAGCACCTTTCCCCCGTGACCTTAGTGACCACGTAGCGAGCCTTAGGGTGACCATTTTAGATTTGCAGGGGGAGTTGGAGTTTATGGAGGGACATCTTCTGCCTGAGCCCTCTAGCCCATTCTTGCCTGATGACTTTCATGGGGCCGCTTCTGCTTCTCTTCAGCCCTTATTTTCGATCTTCCCTAGCTTAGCGCTTCCGCAGCCGGTGCCCCGGTGGAAGACTCTTGCTAGGAAGAGAAAATGGAGGGTCAAGTGTTCTGTCTCTTCCTCACCTTTTTCTTTTGGTTTTGCAGATATACCGAAGGGACGACGACATGCATCCATCAATGAACAGGACGGTGCCCCTTTATTGGCATCCACCGTGGTGTCCCATGTGTCAGAAAATAAACTGAGGGAAATTGTGAAGCACTACCGTGTTCCTCCGGAGTACGCCTTATACACCCCTTCAGACAACTACCGGGCTGACTGCCCTAGTCCCGGCTTCATGGCCCTTAGTGAGCACATCCTGAAGGCAGGTGGTACCATCCCATTACACCCGTTCTTCGTTGCGGTCCTCAACTACTTCGACCTTGCTCCACTTCAGCTGGCACCCAACAGTTGGCTGACCTTGAGCTGCCTTTTTATCGCGTTTGCGGAACTTTCCAAACGTGCTCCTACGGCGCTAGAGGTGAACTTCCTGTACAATCTCATGCCCTCTCCCAAGTCCAAGGGCTTCTATTACCTGCAAAAAGACAATAACGTGGTCCCTTTGATAGAGGGCTCAGTGTCCAACCCGAGGTCCTGGAAGCAGGACTTTTTCTTCGTGAAAGGCTCTCTCTCTGTTCGCAAGCACTTCTATGCTGCTCCCAGTAAGTACCCTGAGCCACCTTTTCTTCTCTTTTTTCTTTTTGTTGAAACTTATTGTTTTATAACTTATGTTTTTGTCGACAATGGTGTAGATCATGCAGAGCAATTTGTCGTACCCGAGGTTGTTGGGTCGTAAGCGGAAGCCATGAAGGATCTTATCAACGCTGACCCCGCCGTGAAAAAGGTTACGTACCTATTCACTGTGGAAAATCTTAACCTTCACCGGCTGTCCCCGGTTTCTGATCCCAGGTTTCTGTGGACGATTCTTGGGTCAAAGAGGATGAAGGCGGCATCGGCTGAACCTTGCCCAGGTGAAGGTGAGGCTAAGGATGTGCCGGAGGAAGTCCCCCTTAGACACGGGCAACCTTACCAGCTATCCTCGTCTCCTGGGGGGTGTCCTACCTTTGTCCCTTCTGACCCGGACATGGCTTCCCAATCCCAAGGCCAACATGCCATACCGGGGCATTTTGTTTGCCCCGACCCCGCGGATTTTGACGCTTTTAGTCAGGCTCCCCTTTACCCTGGTCCATCGGGGGCTTACTTTCCCAATCTTCCTGCACCCCCTCTTGATCTACTAGGGGGCCCATTTTCCCAATTTTCTTGCGCTCCCTCCTGTTTCGGCGAGTGGGTCGTCTGTCCTTACCCAGCCAGGTGCCCTTGACTCAGAAGGGGTGCCCTGGGTGAATCGCATGGCGACCTCCTACGGGCGGCGATATGTCCAAATTGCCTCAGACCTTCCCGAAGCTTATTGGAATGGTCTTGGGAGTTTCGCCCTGTCGGACCTTGGGGAGACTCTGACACGCACTACTGCATGGGTGAGTTCATGCATCTTGTGTCGGCCTTGTTATTTTTTTTTTTTTTTTGTTACTTATCATTGTTGTTGTTATCTTTCTTGTGCAGGCCTATACTGTGGCTCAGCGGTTTGCCGACTCGGCTCACAATCTTTCTATGTCGAGAACCGAGAGGGATCGTCTCACGGCCCGGGTCCAGGAGCTCGAGAGAGAGCTTGATGAAACCAAGTCTAAGCTAAAAAGAGCTCGGGCCAAATTTTCTGCCTCGTATAAAAGGAAGAAGAAGGTGGTTGCTAAGGCCACGATGCTGCAGGAAGGGTTACCAGCCTAGAGGGCGAACTCCAAGGTGCCAAGGCTATCGCGACTGCGTCTCAGGAGAGGGTCGCTTCCCTAGAGGCCGAACTTGAGGTTGCCAAAGCTGATGTAGCTGCATCGCAGGAGAGGGTTGCCTCTTTATAGGTGGACAGGGCAGCCACTTAGTATAGGTCTATAGAGCGCGCCGTCTATAGTGTATGGAGGCAGGATCCAAATTTCGACTTCTCCTCCTTTGGCGAGCATGCCATCGCCCGGGCGGCTGGGTGGAACGCCTGGGGCAGGAGGCCCTAAGATCGTTATTTTATAATCTTTGCCAGTTAGCCCGATGTGGGTGTATGCTCACTTGAGCCTTGTTGTAATAATAATTTTTTTTAAAATCTTGCCATGTTACTAAGACTCTTTTTTTTTAATATATACATATGTGGTTATTCATCTCTTATTCCTCTGTGTTTGAGGTCTTTTTGAGCCTGTATGATGGGGTTTGGTAGGTTCCCCTCTTTTATTTATCAGGCTAGAGGTCCTTTGGAGCCCATGTGAAAGGGTTCAATGGGTCATTTTTTGGTGCCTCTTGATTACTTCTATAAGGATATTTTGACCCCTTGGGTTCTTGCTATCGTTTTATATATTTTTGCGCACGCTTATTATTTTTTTGCGAGAAGCAACCTTCTCGTCATTATTCATAGTACTATTTTTGCAAGGGCCTCTTTTAGGACACTTTTTGGCTAGACGGCTTGGTGGCCGCTCTAGGCTTATTGGACCTTTTGGCTTCCTTGATGTTCATAAGGGTAGCTAATCCTTGTGAACTTCAGGAGATGCCTTGCAAGATCTCTTCCCTGTTTGTTAGGGTTCACCGCGAATTGCATTCCTCTTTTAAAGAATTTTGTTTAAGGCCTGATGCAAGGGGTCCTTTTTAGGATCCTCTTGTTAGAGGGCCCTTTTTAGGATCCTCCTAATAGAGGGTCCCTTTTAGGGTCCTCCTGATAGAGGGTCCCTTTTAGGATCCTCCTGATAGAGGGTCCTTTTTAGGATCCTCTTGTTAGAGGGCCCTTTTTAGGGTCCTCCTGATAGAGGGTCCCTTTTAGGGTCCTCCTGATATGGAGTCCTTTTTAGGATCCTCTTGATTGCTGTATGTTTTGCCTTCACGGGCCACTATTGCCCCCCCCCCCCCCAAGTGTCTGGTGAAGTTTTTTTCGGCAGGCACTTTGATTGATGCCCACATAATGGAGAAGAAATAGCATGCGAAGATGTGAACAGTTTCATTCATAGTAGGTAGGTTACAACGATATGTATACATATAAAAAGTTTACATCTTGAGGGGTCATCTAGACGCCCTCCTTGATTTTTTTTTTACTGAGCTAGCATAACACATAACAAACTAAGCACGGACACTGCTTGCATTGGATGTGGAGGTCTCACTGGTAGTACTTCCTGAGGTGCTCCGCATTCCATGCCCGAGGCACGACGGTGTCGTCCATGCGCGCCAGTTTATAGGTGTTTGGTGGTATGCACTGAGCGACCTGGTAGGGTCCTTCCCAGTTTGCTCCCAGTACCCCCCGCCCCCGGGTCTCTGAAGTTTCTCTCCCATATCCTTGAATTGTAATACCACGCTGCCCGCTGCTGATACGTAGCCAACCTTAATTGTGCCTTTTCTCTTTTGGCTTCCAGCAGGTCCAAGTTTTTGACCAGCGCTGCGGTGTTAGCCTGGTCATCCTATGTTTGCATGCGAAAGGAGTTTACCTTCATTTATACTGGAACGACAGCCTCGCAGCTGTAGGCCAAGGTGAAAGGTGTTCCCCAGTGGTGGAACGGGGGGTGGTCCTGTAGGCCCAGAGCACATTCGGGAGCTCTTCGACCCAGGCCCCTTTCAACTTCTCCAACTTAGTTTTCAAGTTCCTTTTCAGGATCTTGTTGATGGCCTCGACTTGCCCATTAGCTTGGGGGTGTACTACTGCGGAGACACTCCTCCTGATCCCTTTGGCCTTGCAGTATTCTTCGAACACTCCTCCTTCAAATTGCGTTCCCTTGTCGGAGATGATCTTGTAAGGTACCCCGAATCTGCAAACAATATATTTGTTGACGAAGGTGGTGATCTGCTTAGCCGTTATACTAACAAAAGACTCCACTTCCACCCACTTAGTGAAATAGTCAACTGCTACCACTGTAACGCCCTACTTCCTTAGAGCCGTTACTAAGTGAGTTTTTAAGACAAAACAGTGCAATGAACTCGCTAACCGAGGTTTTGAAACAAAAGTGTGACTAATTAAAAGTTAAGGCTGTAATCTTTGAAAATGCGTCGTTTCATTAAAACTTCTATTATTAAACATTTGGGATCCCAAATTAAGGTTTGAAAACTAATTACATCTTGAAATAAGGTTACATTTGAGAAATCATAAAATCATAGATTATTACAGCCATTTTCGAATAAACCCCCAACCAAAGCAGTCGGGCAGGCCAAACATGTACACGTCGCTTCACGCTCTCCATACTCATGGTTGGTTGACTCAGTCATTGCCCTTACCTGCAACACAGAGCACCCGTGAGCCGAAGCCCAGCAAGAAAACTCATGCAGAACATAACATATGCAATGTATACAGTTTATCATAACAGATAATCCACAAATAAACAAGTCAATCATTAGACTAAGCAAACACGGCCATGCCGCCCTAGAAACCTTACCAAAGCCCTGGGGTATCGGTTCTCACCGCGAGGATAACTCATGTATCCCTTGGGTCCCACCCTGACTATAGCATCCCATGTGCTAGGTGTTACTTTCGGCCCCGCTGCTGTACCCGGCCTACGCCGTTCTCGGCCCTTGCCGTTCAATTTACTATAATCACACATATAGCATAACACAACAACATTCCAATAAATATTAATTCATTAAGTCTACAACCTAACATGTAATGCAATATAGGGTCATGCCCGGCAATCATCTCATCATGCAATATAGGGCCGTGCCCCGCAATCACACTATGGGCCCACGCCCCATTCTACGGGTGATATAGTTTTCTTACCTGCTTCCCGAGCTTTCCGATGCACCAAGGCCAAAAGCACGGTCCTCTAGCACGAGCCTCCTCAAAATCCTAGTCACAACACACATACAACACTTTTAATACTAACCAACCCAAAACCACTTCCCGGGACCAATCCCGCACTCTCGGAACCTCTATTTCCCTAAAACGATACATCGGAACCATCCCCCGAGTCCCCGGGCAAAAGCCCTAAAAACCAGAATTTTTGCCTGCCAAAATGGCCTAGGGCCGCGGCACTCCCCTCAAGGGCCACGGCGCCCAGCGAGTTGCCCTCCTCCTGATGCAACCTCGCGCCGCGGCGCCCAAGAACAGGGCCGCGGCGCTCATACGCGAACCCAGATTTCTGGGTTTTCTCTTGCGTTTTCTCCGAGCTAAAACCTTCCCAAATCATACCAAACCAATACCCAAACCCCAAAATCAATTTAAGACTTCAAATGGACCATCTAACAACCCATAAACACTAGATTCAAGCTCAAAACACAAACATATCCAACAATCCACCCTTAGATTGCAAAAATCAGCAACTTCAAACTCAAACTTTAAAAAACTTAACTCAAGCTTTAAGTTTCACAAATCTAAACATAATCAAACTTAAATATGCATAAATCCTTACCTTAAGTAGAGAATCCCATCCTAAGCTCCCTTGATTCATCTCCTAAGTCTCCAAATTTCAGCTCCTTCACTTCTCTTCTTCTTCTTCTTCTTCTTCTTCTCATTGCCCTAACTTTTCTTCTCTTTATTTTTAACAAAACCAATCAATGACCAAAATAACTAAGCCCCAAACCATGTACCCCATATAACCCAGCTGCCATTTATCTAATTCCCAACCAAATGACTATTTTGCCCCTCCTTGCCTATCCTTTCCTACCTAAACCTCAAGGGCACTTAAGTCCTTTCATTTCTATTTCATTTCTACCATTTTCTTTCTAAAACTTGTTCCTCGCAGCAGTAACTAATGGTTACCCAGGTTACTAAATCTCCAATAACCATTACCCGCTAAATCTCAATTTAACCATAAAATTCCCGAGGTACCCCTAGGCTCCTCCCGAGCCGGGTATAGAAATATCATTGTGACTCTTGAGTTAACTAGCTCTCTAGGACCGTCTCGGCACGTGCATCACAATAATAAAACCACACTCACGTGGTACAATTCACAGAATACAATTATCACTTATCGATACAGTTATGCCCAACATGGCCAAAATTACAATTACGCCCTTCTAACACAATCCGGGCCTACATGCATACTAATATACGTAGTCATGCATCTCAGATAAACAAATAGCCAAATAACATGCTTTAAATCATAACCACGCATTTAACTCATAAAATCACACATAAATCCCAACCTGCCCTCCTGGCACACTAATCAAGGCCCTTAAGCCTTATTAGCGATTTTGGGTCGTTACAACCACCGCGTACTTAGCTCCTCCTCTTCTGGTTGGTAGTGCCCCTATCAAGTTAATCCCCCCACACAGCAAAGGGCCATGGGCTAGTCATGCTCACCAACACATTTGGGGATTACCGTGGGTAAGTCGCATGTCTCTAGCACTTGTCACACTTTTTCGCGAAGTCACTCGTGTCCTTCTCCATGGTAGGCCAGTAATACCCTTGGCGGACGGCCTTTTTTTCCATGGACTGCCCCCCAGCATGGTTCCCACACTCCCCTTCATGTATCTCTTGTAAAATTCTTGACGCTTCTCCCTTATCAACGCACTATAGGAGTGGGGCAGAGAAGCCTCTCTTATACAAGATCCCGTCTACTAGGGTGTACTGGGCAGCTCTGTAAGCCAGTCTGCGGGTCTCCTTCTTTTCCAAGGGTGAGGTCCCGTCATTCAAGTACCTCCTAATGGGGGCAAACCATGGCTCCTCGGAGCTCTTGACCGTGTTGATCCTCTCTTCGGCTATGCTTGGCTTGGGGAGATATTCCACCGGTATAGACTCAAGCGTATCTTCGTCTCTTGTGGAGGCGAGTTTCGCGAGTGCATCGACGTTCGTATTTTGCCTCAGGGGATTTGTTCTATCATGTATTTTTCAAACTGGTCCAAATACTCCTTCACCTTGGAAAGGTATGCAGCCATTTTTGGACCTCTGGCTTGGTATTCGCCCTTCACTTGAAACACCACCAGCTATGAGTCACTAAAGACATGCAAGTGGGATACCTTTAATTCCTTAGCTAGCCGCAGGCCGGCCAACAGGGCCTCATATTCTGCCTCATTTTTGGAAGCCTCGAATCCAAATCTCAAAGCACAATACATCTTGTGACCTTCAGGCCCTGTTATTACAATGCCAGCGCCGGCTCCCCCTTCGTTAGACGCCCCGTCTATATGGAGGCTCCATTCTTCGGGATGCCTCTCCTCTTCGGGTGCTGGTTCCTTCTCCCCTATTTCCCCCTCCTCTTGGGGCTGGTATGTGAACTCGACTATAAATCCTGCAAGTACCTGTCCGTAGATGGAGGTCCTTGGGGTGTAAGTGATGTCGAACTGACTCAGTTCAATCACCCACTTTAGCAATCTTCCTGAAGTTTCTGGCTTGTGCAAGACTTGACGCAGGGGGGTTGGTGAGTACCTCAATCGTATGAGCATGGAAATAGGGCCTCAATTTTCAAGAAGCCACTACCAGGGCATATGCTAACTTCTCTATCTCTTGGTACCGGGACTCTGCGTCTACCAACCGCTTACTCATATTGTAGACCAGGCGCTGATGCTTCTTTTCACCCTTGACCAAGGCGGCGCTTATGCCATGCTCAGATATGGCTAGATACAGATACAACTTCTCTCCTTTTTCTGGCTTGGCCAAAAGGGGTGGCCTTCCAAGGTGCTCCTTCAGCTTGGTGAAGACCTCCTAGCATTCGTCATCCCAAGTGAACTTTTTGATCCCTTTTAGGATGTTGAAAAAAGGAAGACATTTGTCAGTCGACCTAGAGATGAATCTATTGAGGGCTACCACTCTCCCCGTCAGGCACTGCACCTCTTTTTTGCTCCGTGGTGGGCTCATTTCCAGCAAGGCCTTGATTTTTTCAGGATTAGCCTCAATACCTCGGGAATTCACCATGAAACCCAGGAATATTCCTGACGAAACTCCGAAGGTGCATTTGAGTGGATTCAGCTTCATTCTGTACTTGCGCATGGTGCTGAACATCTCCATGAGGTCGCTAGTGAGCTCTTCCGCTTTTTTCATCTTCACCAGCATATCATCCACATACACCTCCATGTTCCTTCCTATTTGATTTGTGAACAGTTTGTTCACCAGCCTCTGGTAAGTGGCACCTGTGTTTTTTAAACCAAAGGGCATCACTTTATAGCAATCCAACCCCTTATATGTTATGAACGAAGTGTGCTCCTCGTCAGCAGGGTTCATTGGTATTTGGTTATACCCTGAATACGCATCGATGAAGCTAAGTAGCTCGTGTCCTGCTGTGGCGTCTACCAACTGGTCTATCCTAGGAAGCGGAAAGCTGTCCTTAGGGCAGGCCTTGTTGAGGCTGGTAAAATCCACGCAAGTCCTCCATTTTCCATTGGGCTTTGGAACCAGCACTGGGTTCGACACCCATAGTGGGTAAAACGCTTCTCGAATGAACCCGTTCACCTTCAGCTTGTCCACCTCCTCTTTTAGGGTCGTGTATCTTTCTGGGTCTAGTGCTCTCCTTTTCTGCCTTACCGAACTTGCTTTCTGGTAGATGTTCAGGTGGTGGCACATGACCGCTGGGTCTATCCTTACCATATCCTCATGACTCCAGGCAAATACATCGAGGTTGGCTTTTAAGAACTCTACTAGTTTCTCCTTCATGTCGTCGGCAAGGTTTTTTCCTACTTTCAATCTCCTCAACGGCTCATCCATGACCATTACTTCCTCCACTTCCTCTATAGGTTCAGCTCTGGGCTCTTCTATGACTCGTGGGTCTAACTCGCTTGGGTTCGCGCCTTTGTGCACAACCATCGCCATAGGTGTTGTTGGCTTTGTGGCTGTGCGGAAGGATGTGTTATAGCATTCCCTCGCTTCCTTCTGTTATCCTTTCATGCATGCTATTCCCCCGGGGGTTGGGAATTTCATAGCTAAATGGAACACAGAAGTTATCGGCTTCAATTCTCTTAGGGAAGGTCTCCCTAATATCGCATTAAAGGTTGAGGCGCAATCTACCACAATGAAGTTTTCCATTATGGTGGTTTGTCTGGGTTGTTCTCCCATAGTAAGGGCCAACTCGATTGCCCCCAGGGGCTGTATCGAATCTACCGTAAATCCATACAAAGACGTAGCGCAAGGCTTTAGGTGGCAGAGGCTCAATCCCATCTTCTCCAGTGCTGGTCGATACAAGATGTCCACAGAGCTCCCATTATCCACCAAGACCTGATGCACCCTCATGTTAGCAAGCTGGACTGTCAACACTAGGGGGTCATTGTGGGGGAAGTGCACACCTCGAGCGTCTTCTTCGGTTAAAGTTATTGAGTCATTTTCACCCTTGAAACTCTTCGGGGGGCGCTGCTCCAGACTCAGGACGCACGGCGGTGGACTTCGCCTGGCCTCCCTGGCATATCTATCTCGCCCCTTTCTTAATTCGCCCCCGAATCCTGGTCCTCCAAAGATGGTCCTAACCTCTCCTTGCACTTCTGGGGCTACTTCTTGCACCCGCGGCGAGGACGCTCCTTCTTCTGGCCTATGGTTCTCCTTGCGCACATATCTGCCCAAATGCCCCCTACGGATGAGTTCCTCAATCTCCACCTTCAAATGGTTGCATTCCGCAGTTGTGTGGCCTATATCTTTGTGATACTGGCAATACATGCTAGGTCTCTCTTGGACCGGTCTTTTTTCATCGACGGGGGCCTTCTGAAAGGGACCTGATTTTCGTTCGTAACGAAAATATGCTCTCTCGCATGAGTGAGGTCAGTATAATAGGTGTAGGGGCCTTGTCTACGCTCGTCAGAGCGCTGGTGCTTTCGGGGTCGATCATCCCTTGCCCCCTCATAGACCCTTTTTTTTTCTTGGCATTGCCTTGGTTCTCATGGATTGAGGGCTTTGGTGAATTTTGGTCTTTTCCGGCCTTGAGCCTCTCGTGACCATCTTCCACGAGAATATATTTTTGCGCCCGCTCGTAGAAATCATCTAAGTCTGTGACCTCCCTCTTGAGCATGTTATCCCATAATTTGCTTCCTGGGCGCACTCCAGCTGTGATGGCCATTTTCAGCTCTCAGCGGGTCAGGCTCCCCACTTTAGGTGCCTCCATGTTGAATCTGTGAATGTAGCTCTTTAGACTCTCATTTTCTCCTTGCTTCACGTTGGCAAGGTTGGTGCCTGGCATCGTGTAGTCCCGGACGGTGTGGTGTTGTTGGAGGAATTCATCGGAAAACTGTTGCCAGGACCTGATGGACCCCGGTCTGAGTCTTTTGAACCATTTGTACGCAGGTCCTTTCAATGTGACAGCAAAGCAGTGGCATCTGGCCCTGCTACTAATTCCCCTTAGTTTCATCAGATCGTTAAATGCGTCCAGATAATATTTTGGATCTGTACTTCCTTCGTAGGGGGTCATATGGGGCTCCTTAAAATTGGCTGGGAGCCGGATGGCTTGGATCTCCCTAATAAAGGGTGACTCATGGTCAAACTCTTCCTCAAAAGCTTGACCTCTGGAGGCAGTGATGATTTTGCTTCGCAGGCTCCTCATTTCTGTGTCCAGGTCTTGCCTCCTCTTGCTTAGGGAGTCTCCCAGAGCTGGGAAAGTAATAGCTTATGAAATTAAGGCAATTAAAAGAGTATGAGCATAGATATCCCACATATGATCTGGAGCTGGCTGCAGTGGTATAAGCACTTAAGGTTTGGAGACATTACATGTATGGTGAATGGTGCGAGATATACACAGATCATAAGAGTTTAAAGTATTTCTTTACTCATAAAGATTTGAACATGCACCAAAGACGATGGTTGGAATTGGTAAAGCATTACGATTGTGACATCTTATACCATCCTGGGAAGGCTAATGTAGTGGTTGATGCATTGAGCCGGAAGGGCCCAAGATAGTTGTTTAGTTCGAGACAGGTATCTGAGTGATTAGCTAAGGAGATAACCAAAGCAGATATGGAGTTAGTGGTTGGTAGGTTAGCCAACATTACTCGTCAGTCAACGCTCCTTGAGAGGGTTAAGGAAGCACAGGCAAGGGATCCCCAGTTAGTTGAACGTGGAGAGAATGTCCTAACTGGAACAACTAAGGACTTCTCTTTCTCAGAGATGGGTTTATTGAAGTACAAAGGATGGATTTGTGTTCTGATCGATTCAAATATTCAGCGAGAGATTCTGGATGAGTCTCATACCACTCCCTACTCTTTACACCCAGGTACTATGAAGATGTACCAAGATTTAAGAGTTTTGTATTGGTGGACAGGCATGAAGAGGGATATGGTAGACTCTGTGGCTAGGTGCTTAACTTGTCAACAGATTAAAGCTGAACATCAGAGGCCAGCAAGGTTATTGCAGCCTCTAGGGATTCCCGAGTGAAAATGGGAGGATATTACCATGGACTTTGTGGTTGGATTGCCGAAGACCGTGGGTCTGCATGACTCAGTGTGGGTGATTGTGGACAGGTATACTAAGTCCGCCCACTTTTTACTTGTGAGGACAACTTATACTGTGGAGCAGTATGCTGAGCTATATGTAAAGGAAATTGTTCAACTTCATGGGGCTCCGAGGTTGATAGTATCCGACAGGGATGCCACCTTCACCTCCAAGTTCTGGGAGAGCCTGCTGAAGGAAATGGGCACACAATTATGATTTAGTACCGCTTATGATCCTCAGATAGATGGGCAGTCTGAGAGGACAATTCAGATACTAGAGGATATGTTACAAGCCTGTGTGTTGGATTTTGGGGGATCTTGGAGTAAGTATCTCCCTTTGATTGAGTTCTCGTACAACAATAGTTATCAGGCGACTATCAGAGTGGCTCTGTATGAGATGCTGTATGGGAGAAAGTGCAGATCACCGATACACTGGGATGAGACAGGTGATAGAAGATATCTAGGTCCAGAGATGGTTCAGAGGACAAATGAGGCAATTGAAAAGATTAGAGCTCGTATGCTTGCCTCCCAGAGTCGCCAGAAGAGTTATTCAGACCTGAGACGCAGAAGCGTGTAATTTCAGGTCGGTGATCATATGTTCCTCAAGGTTTCACCCCTGAGAGGAGTGAAACGATTCGGTGCTCGGGGCAAGTTGAGCCCCAGGTTTGTTGGCCCCTTCGAGGTTATAGAATGAGTTGGAGAGGTGGCTTACAGATTAGCGATGCCTCCAGCTCTATCAGGGGTTCATAACGTGTTTCACGTATCCATGATTCGGAAATATGTATCAGATACCACTCATGTGTTGAGCTATGAGAATTTGGAATTGGATCAGGATTTATCATACGAGGAGAAGCCTATTCAGATCCTTGATAGAAAGGACAAAGTCTTGCAGGGCAAGACCATCGCCTTGGTTAAAGTGTTGTGGAGGAACAGCAAGATTGAAGAAGCGACGTGGGAACTTGAGTCTGATATGCGGGAGCGGCATCCCGAGTTATTCAGGTAATTTCGAGGACGAAATTCTTGTAAGGAGGGGATAGTTGTAGCACCCCAATTTGCTAATAATGTTTAGGACCTTGATTAGCGTGCCTGGAGGGTAATAAGTGAATTAGCATGTTAATATATGAATTTGAATGAATATGTGATTATAATGCATGTTTAGGTGGTATAAATATGCATGTGGGCCCCGTTTGTATGTTAAGGGTAAATTGGTAATCTTAGCCCGTTGAGGGCATAAATGTAATAATTGTGTAATATGATTAGTACCACGTGTGAGTGGTGATATTACTGTGATGCACGTGCCGAGACGGTCCTAGGGAGCTAATTAGTTTAAAAGTCACAACGGGATTAAATACCCAGCTCGAGAAGAGCCTAGGGGTATTTTGGGAATTTTACACTTTGAGTTTGTGAGCTAATGGTTAATGGTAATTGAGTAACTTGAGTGACCATTAAGAGTAACATATTTTAGATAAGAAAGTTGGTAGATTTGTAAGAAAGGTGAATGGCAAGAATGCCCTTGAGGTTTAGTTAGGAACTACAAGAAAAAATAGTATTCATAACACTTAAAAAGTGCTATCTGGGACTATTGATAGCACTTCTGAAAATGCTAACGTAGCCCATGTTATTAAAAGTCCAGTCTTTTCTATAACATTTTTTGAATGTTATGTTCGGTGTTATCTTAAACTATTCAATAACACATTTTTCGGTGCTATAATATTCAAATAATAACATTTAGATAGAGTTTTTTATTATAAATTTGAAGTTTAATCTTGTACTTTTTTCATAACATTTTTCAACTGTTACATTTGATTATTTTGATAACATTTTTAGTTTGTTATATTATATAAACCATAACGATTTTTTACGCTTATAATATGTTTTTAAATCATAACATATAGTAATAAAATTTTAAATTTTATTTTGATAAGTATACTTATATGGTTTTTTTTTTATTAAAAGATTTTCATTATTGTATTTTGATAAAAAAATTCAAAATTAATCATAAAATGTAATTCTCAATAGATTGATAAACCATAAGTATTACATTAAACAATAACTAATTCAAACCATGAATGTGTCTACTTCATGAGATCTTAGTTCTAACTTAAGTTTGAAAGCATAACATAATAAAGTTTTATAATCTTGAACAATTTTTACTTCAAAAATGAAAAATAGAAACATTACAAGATACACAAAAGTACACCATGCGTGAAACTTGCTCCATCCTTCAATTCATCATCATTTGTGCACTTGTCTTTGTTGCGAGTCCATTTGTTTAGCTACAACAAAATTTAAATAAGTAATGCTTCAACTTAAAGTTATAGTAAACTAAAAGAGTACATAAAAAACGTTAATTACCTAATTATAACTTTATCAGCTGGCCATGCAATTATACTACCTACAGCATCTTCTATAGTAGACATAATTGTTGAAGGCCTCCACAGAAATGCATCATTCTTTCTCACAAGATCTATCCCCACTTTCATAGCATTAGGCCCAAGAGGAACATGGTGAACCTCATCCTTTGGGTCACTTGAGATAAAATAACCTTCTGCAATAATTTCTCCAGATCCAATCCAATCTAATATTTTGCATTTTGAGCCAAATGTGTGGTTCTTGACACTCTAACAATATATCAATATAACAAATTCAGCAGCAGTAAATGATTTTATATTGAATATTATATGTTTTAGATTTTATCATTTTCATATAATTAGTATCATAATTACCTGAGTGGAATGAACATGAGAATTTGATTGAACATTGACATTTGATTGCTCCTCGCTCTGAGAAGATGTATTCTATTTACAAGTAAGATAGAAAGACATGAATTCAACATCAAAATTAAAAAAAATACAAAAGTAAAGACTAACCAAAAAATTAAACATGAATCTTAGTTATTATTGCAATTCAGCCACATGAAAATATAGTTTCAGCATCAAAATACTTGATTTTTCATTAAAGAAACAATGAGTTGCTCCATGTGTTGCATTTTGTCGTTCAAATCTTTGCATTGACCTTCTATCTTTATCAAATGGTCATCTCTTTCTGACACAATTTGCAACTTTGACCGAGTAACTCCTCTTCCGAAAGCTCTCATGTATGAATTTTTTTCAGGACCAAGGACTTTTGTGAGGATGTCTTCATTATCACTTGTAGTTGAAGACATAGCAGGATCTTTCTTATATTCTTCAACCAAATCCTTCAAAAATAAATAGTATCAATAAATGTATTCAAACAAATGAGTAAGTTAAAACTAAAGTCACATGATTTTGAAAGGGCAAGGTGTATACAAAAGCTTCAGCCACTTCTGAATTTACTGGTTCGCCATTTTTCTTCTTATGTGCTTTAGTCCAAACATCAACTCTAGAAGGTGGTGTATTGGTTTCACTATGGTTCATCTATCAAAATAAGAAAATAAATTAAAAAAATATCTAAACCAAATTCTATAATAAAACAACTGTAAATATGTTTGGCTTTACCAATTCATCAATCAATCTTGCATAACCTTGGCGACTACAAGTGTGGGGTAGTTGCTTTGTCCGTATTTTTTTGAATTTCTCGCTTGTAGCCTAAGAATATAAAGTTAATAGAGACATTAAACTATAAATTTTAATCATAAATATATTTGGTTATAAGATGTTAAGAATAAAATACCTTAAACTCAGCACTATTTTTTTCCTTAACAAAACTTTTCCACTCATTCATAGATTTAATATTATCAGGCTTTAGTTTCAATCTTGCTTCTTCATTTGGTGCATTTGTTATTTTAGTAACTAGCCTTGATTTCGAAGCTCTCCAAAGATCTGACATACTTTTGAATATATAGGTCTTTTGCCAATCTTTGTCAACCTTATATCTTGCCTAGTAAAATTAATAATAGGTTAGTATTAATGTAAATGAATTTCAACAAATTTCATGTTCAATGCATAAAACCTGAGTATATATACCTGAATAGATTTCCATAAGACCTCTTTCATTCCTAGAGGAATCTTCCTCCAATCTTTTATTGTTACTGGTACAATTTCTCTAACAAGTGCACCCAAAAATGAAGACAAAGATATTGATGTTGCACCTATTGGTTGTCCCTTTGAGTTAAACTTAACTTCCAAACAACCATCACTGTCTACTGCAATAGACTTCATTTTACTAGGGCCTCTAGTTCTCTTTTGGGTAATAGGTGCAACAACTTCTTCAGGTAGTTCTTGTTCGTCAGGCAAGTTTTCAACAATTGTGTCTGGCAAGTTTTCAACAATTGTTTCATTTGGGTTTTCTGGGATTTGTAGGCGTTGTGATTTTGTTGTGGCTGTTGGTGAGATGGCATGGTCATTTGAAGGACTAATTTCTACTTCAACCACTCTTTTAATAGATCCCCTAATGGCTGTCTTTGAAGCCAAGAATGGAGAAATTAGGTCATTAGTAGGTGGTCTCACTATTTTTTCAAGAGAGTCTATTGGTTGTTCAACCTCAAATAGATTTTTAAGAGATCTCCTTGTCACAGGGGAGATGGGTACTTCTTCTTCATCAGAAGAGTCATTTCTTACAATCATTCTATGTGTATTTTTCTTTGGAGACACATCCTTAGTATATCTCTCTTCAACAACCTTATCCATTTCCAAATTTAGTCTAAAGCTCTTCCTCTTTTCATTGAGGAGTTTAACTAATTTTCCTGTAGGTATGTGTTTTGGCCTCTTTCCTTTTATAGATGGAGGTGACATATCTTGTACTTGGCAAACTCTTTGACTAGTTTCTGATCAACCGTTTCTATAATTAGTAAGATTTTTGATGAGTTGCAAAAATCATATCTAACAACATATTATCAATTATCACAAAAAAAACATATAATAAAAGTCAGAAAGAAAGAAATAAATAGTCATTCTTGGCATCAAAGACATATGTTTTCAAGAGTTCTTCACTAAAAATACACAAATAAGAAACAACCAATTAATGAGCTAAAGTATAAACTGAAATTTCCATTGATTACAACTTTGAATGTCAAGTGCAACATCTTCTACAATTTACAAAAAACACAACAATAATCAAACTAATATACCCTCACAATCATCTCTAACATATTGTTCATCTTCCACTACATTATATAACCTAGATTCAGTAACTTCAGACATTACAGGCATGAATTCTTGCTCATCATAATTTTCCATGTCATAAAAACCTCTAGGGGGTGCCCTAATCACCACATACCAATTGGAAGAATCATGTTCTCTTGAGTAGAAGACTTGTTTAGCTTGTGAGGCTAAAATAAAAGGGTCTCTACCAACAGACCATTGACTTTGGTGTAGAATAACTAAAGTAAGACTATCCTCCACCCTAACACCGTTAGGGACATTTGCCCAATCACATTTGAAAATTGGAATCTGAACTATATAGTAATCTAACAAGATTATCTCCCTTATAACCCCATAGTATGAAACTAAATTAGGAACTTGAGATACATCTTTGGCACTAGATCTACACATAGTTGTAGCTTCAATTGAGACACCACTATTCTGTGTGGACTTCTCAATGTCATGTACATGGAATCTTTGACCATTGATAATATATCCAGTGTAAGAAGCAGCATGTTTTCTGGGTCCATATGCTAGCCATTTCAACAAATCAGTTTCATCACAAGTTGAGGAATGCATAGGAACCTATACAAATAATAGTATGACATTGTTAATTTTCTTAATGATATTTAAAAAAACTGATATGAACCAGTTAGTTTGCATTAATTTACCTTTTCCTTCATCCATGTTGAAAAAGTTTGTATATGTTTCTTCCAAAGTAATCCACTATTTCTCTCATATATTTTGTTTGTTTTTTTCAACTCCTCTAAGTGAATCCTAATTTATAGGACCAATGAGTTAGTATTACTACATTTTTAATAAAAAAAATAATAATTTCTAATATCAGACACTTACTCTAGAAAAGGCTCCACAACAGATGTATTTAACAGAATGTATCGATGTGCAATTTCTAACAACTCATCTGTCAATATAATTTCTTTCCTCCTAGAAATTGGACGACCTTCAAGTATCACATCATTTGACCACTCTTCATTTCGACCTTCTTTTGTGTTTAGTTCAAATGAATGGTCAGTGAATTCATTACAAAAGCTCACACACTCATCTGCAAGATAACACTCTGCAATACAACCTTCAGGCCTTGCTCGATTTCTGACATAATCTTTCAATAACTTCATGCGTCTATTAATCACAAAATTGCTCATCATTAATAGAATGTTCACATAAACTAATAAGAATAAACAAAACAATTAAGTCTTAGTGATTCACCTCTCAAATGGATACATCCATCGAAATTGGACTGGTCCACATAGTCGTGCTTCTCGTCCGATATGAACCACTAAGTGAATCATGACATCAAAAAATGATGGTGGAAAGAATCTCTCTAGTAAGCATAAAGTTTCAATAACATCATTTTCTAATGTCATTATGCTTTCTCTATCAAGAACACGTTGACATATTCGATTAAAGAACGTGCATAATCTTATTATAGCATCTCTTGGACCCAATGGCATCAATCCTTTTATAGCCACCGGTAGTAATTGTTGCATCAAAATGTGGCAATCGTGTGACTTAAGGCCCATGAGCTTGCATTGCTCCATTGAAACACAATTTCGAATATTTGAACTATATCCATCAGGTACTTTCAATGAGAACAACCTTTTACAAAATAATTCTTTCTCAAGCTTTGATAGTGTGTGTAAAGCTGCAGGAAGATAGGTTCTAGTCCCCTTCTCTTGTGGGTGTAATGCACTCCTAATACCCACATGTTGCAAATCCAAGCGAGCTTTTAGTCCATCTTTACTTTTTCCAGCAACATCTAGCAATGTATTACAGATGCTTTCACAAACATTTTTCTCTATGTGCATCACATCCAAATTGTGACGAACATACAATTCCTAAAAAAATTGCAAAAGAAATAACTAATGAAATTCCTCCAAAAACAATAATTTACACAAAAAAAATTTAGAGTAGTAAGAATGTGCTAACCTTCCAATAAGGTAACTGAAAAAATATGGATCGTTTTTTCCACATTTCTTTTGAATCATTTTGTTTCCTTTTCTTTGAAGTGGATTTTCCCCAAACATTCACAAAATCTTTAAGGTGTTCAGCAATTGTAGTCCCATTCATGATTCTTGGGGGATTTCCATGCTCAACTTCTCCATCAAACCAACTTCTTTTACTCCGAAATGGATGGTCTTCTTTAAGAAATTTCCGATGACCTCGATATGAAAACTTCCCACTATGTTTTAGCCACTCTGAATGAGTACCATAACCACATAGGGGACAACTAAAGCATCCCTTATTTTTACAACCAGCAAGGTTCCCGTATGCTGGAAAATCTTGGATTGTCCACATCAAAATAGCCCGCAACTTGAAATTTGTATTGTCCAATGCATCATGAGCATCAACACCCTCATTCCATAATAATTTCAAGTCCTCTACGAGGGGTTCTAAGTATATATCAATATCATTCCCAAGATGTTTAGGTCCTGGAATTAACATTGATAATAAAATATTCTCCTGTTTCATGCACAACCATGGGGGTAAGTTGTACATGACCAACAAAACAGGCCAAACACTATACTTAGAACTTAAATTACTAAATGGGTTAAATCCATCTGTGGAAAGGCCAAGTCTAATATTTCTCTCTTCATTTGAAAATGATGGCCATTTATCATTGACTAGCTCCCATGCTGCTGAATCCACTGGGTGACGCATTTTTCCATCGCAAATTTTATTGTTGTGATGCCATCTTAATTCCTTTGAAATTCTTTTAGACATGAACATCTGTTTCAACCTAGGGATTATAGGAAAGTACCTCAAAACTTTTGCTGGGACACCATGTCGAACCTTTTTAGTCAGCTTATCTGACATCCAACGTGAGGTTCCACATGTTGGACATTCTTGCAAGTTTTCTTTATCTTTTCTAAACAAACAGCAATCATTAACACACGCATGAATCTTTTCATATCCTAAATCAAATAATCGAAGAAATTGTCGAACCTCATACATAGACTTGGGGATCATATTATCTAAAGGAAACATATCATTCAAAAGTCTTAACAATTCATCAAAACTTTTGTCAGACCATCCATTGGTAGTTTTAACCTTATACAATGCAACAATTGACGATAACTTAGTATATTTAGTGCATTGTGGATATAATGGAGTGTCTGCATCTTCTATTTTTTCCATAAAAGTGTCATCATGACCTTCTAGATGACTTTCAAAATCACAACCATCAATATTTGTAGCCCTAAACAAGTTGTAAGAATCAAATGTTTCCATTGTCTCTACATCATCATCTCTTGATAATTCTTCCCCATGATGAAACCAGATTTTGTATGTTGGATCAATCCCATAAATGACTAAGTGTTCATACAAAATGTTAATACATTGGTGACTTAAGTTTCGACAAACTTTGCATGGACACAATAACTTTTCTGGATAACCAGCTAGCTTTTCTGACATTTCTACAAAATTCTTAGCGCCTTCTCTATACTCATCCGAGGCTCTACAATTCAAAGACAAGTTCATATTTATAATATATTAGTAACAAATACAGTAAGTTACTAATTTTACTAAGCTAGCACTAATTAAATCCCTAATTCTTATTACCTATTGAAGCGTAGCCAATTTTTATCCAACATGATCACCAATTTAGTTGTCCTGTTCTAACCAACAAAAAGCAAAATTTTGATAAGTCTATGTAATGGTAAATACAAAATTGTATCAACCAAAATATACTATATGATTTGATTTTTAAAATTACTTGATTTTGAGTTCAGAAATGAATTTAAGCTGTTTATTTAGTCTTATTGCTAAACTTGAGATAATTCTGGCATTTCCAATCCTCATCTCAAAGAAATATTACATATATTTATATATATATAAAGAGTATTGTCAGTTCAAGAATTTGATATCTATTTCAATATGGTAGTTTGAGGGAGCTTCTGATGAGGGAAATAAAGGAGTTAGTATATGGGATACATTTACAAAACAACCAGGTGAGAAGTTCAAAAGCCCCGAAAGTGTCAACTGTAATTGTAGTCATGCATATTCTTATCATTGATTGAACCTAATAAAAAAGCACTCATTGCAATTCTTATCTGTTGCTTACTTTTGTTATAATAATAACAATAATACACTGTTCTTTTCTTCTTTAAATATAACGCCATTCAGATTTTAGATCATATATGCTAATCCGATATAGAAAACCACTGAGCTATCCAGCCATGCATGCACTTATGGTAGTTTCTAGAGGACATTTTGGCATTAGTGTTATTCACGTGTCTTATATTTTATAAAGATACACTATGACTATGTATGTTTTGTATTCAGAAAACACAAGAGGAAATAAAAAAAAACAGAGGCAGAATAATAAAAAGTTGTTTGATTGGTAATCGAAAAAGTGGAAGAAAAAAGTTAAAGGGGTGTTGTTTGTTTTTTGGTTCATCGATCTATGGATAGGAAAGAAAAATGAAGGAAATTTTCTAATTTATTATTCATATAAACCCATTATTTAGTTCTGAATTTTATAACCATAAGTAATTAAAAGTACTAAAAAGCCTCAGTTTCCTTCTTTTTGTCTATTCTTTTTTCTATCCTACTTATTTTTTATTTATGGTTAAAAGTGATAAAATTTATGATGGTAAGGAGTTAGTATATGTTTGTCCAAGCCTCTTCTTTACTTCTATGGTATTTCGTTATTTTCTCTCATTTTCCTACTTCTAAGTTACATTCTTCATCACTCCTCTCTCCCACCAAACATACAGACTTTTCTCATCAACCAAACACTTTTCCTCTCATCTTTTTTTTTTCATCCAAAGTCTGTTTTGTTATTATTTAATTTTACATTTTACAACTTTTCTGTCAGGATCTTTTTGGCTGCTTTCCTTATTAGTCTTTCAATTTTCTGGTTCAAGCAGTCACCAATTTTTAGTTCTCCCAACTTGGTATGTTTCTGATTTTATATTCAAATCTAAGACTTGTCATTATTATTGTAATAACAAAGATGCAAAGTATAAAAGGAGTTGTTTTAAGCAGTTATGGATTATGGTTTTAGTTCACCTTAAGATTTTTCAAGTTCACTTTGTATTTAGTTGATTGATGACTAAATTTCTATGGTTTCGATTTTCCCCACATGGGTTTCGATTCTACTTTCAAATTTCTATGGTTTTTGAAGTTTATTAGATATACATCAAATAACTAACAGAAAATCAGAAAACATTCCAGCCATATTTATTAACCAACCATCAATCATTATCAATTCAAAATATTCAATCAACACACAAGTTTTCTTCCTTATCTCGCCGCAGCACACAAATTTCTCAGAACCTACTTCACTAATACACACAAGTTCTCAACCTTCCGTTATCACCGCAGCACACAATAATAATAATCTTAGAACCTACTTCACTATCGATGAATATCTAAGATATTCAAACTCCTCTAACATTTGCAAAGTATTTTAAGAAAAATAAAAGAAAACATACCTTTTGCAAACTGCTGCAAATAAAGTTCCCTCCAATTCTGAATTTCTGAAAGAGTTAAAGAAATTTAGAAACTTGCGTAGAGAACCCAATAAATCAAAAAGTCATGTCACAATTATGTTCAACCATGTAAGTCGTAACTTTGCATGCTAACATATATGCACAAACTGTGAATGTGAGGAGCTTATATAAATTAAAAATATTCCATAAGCAAAATATATAAACTTAAATCATATGATTAGCTGAGTTTGATTTATTATATAATAATACTAAAATTTTAATAGAGTTTTGGGTTATTTGGATCAGTTTATTACCGTCGTACTTAGTTTGCTCTGGTAATTGTATTATTGAAAATCTCCTTCGGCTAAACAAATAACTCTTCCTCCGGCATGTACTAAATTGCCCTGTATCAATCGTATGTTAAGAACACTAAAATTAAACAACAAGCATAAAATGTATATTTATATATATGTAATAATAGCCTTTATAAATTATAAAGTATATTACCATACAATATTCAAACAACTAGCTTAGTGACAGACATGATGAATTCCTCACAAGTGGCCTTCAGACTTTTCTCCAGTTCCTGCAAGAAAAAGTGTTACTGACAACTCGATAAATGTTGCAAAAAAAAAAAAGTGTACTGTGAATCCTGCTCTCAACCAAAATCAATCGACCTGTTCCTCTCTAGATGCTTCCTAATAGAGACTTCCTTCTTAATAAGATGGTACAGATCTTCAAGAATTTCAGGGGCAAGACCTAACAAACAAAACCAATTTTATAAAAACAAAGAAATCCAATCAACCAAGACATACAGATAAGACATCGCCCAACCAAAGGCTACATGCCCTTATCATTCAATAATCGTATTAAGACACGCAAACAAGAAAAACAACCAGCTCAATTACACTATAATCCCAATTACCCAAAATTAAACAAATGAAAAAACATAAAAATTAATTATTCCCTTCGCTCATTCACTTGTATCAGCATACATAAAATAATTTCTATTTAAGAAAGCCACATGTGGAATAATTAGAGTAAACATATCTTTTTAGTGTTATTAGAAAGCTGGCTTATAAAGTTAGTTATGGTATTATATCCTACACATTGTATAAATGTTCCAGCTGTCTTATAAAGCTAGTTGGGTATTGTGAGGAAGAAAAAAAACTCAAGAGAAGAAGAGTGAAAACAGAGAAAAAAAGCTGAGATGTGATATTCATTCTTGCAAGGTTGAGTTCTGTAATGGTGTGTGTTCTTTCTTACTTTCTTTTCTGGTTTCTTGCTGTGATCATAAGGTGTTTGTGTGTGTTGTTCAATTTTGGTAGTGCAACAACAAACCAGAGTTTGGGGGCTGCGTGATCCTGAGGAGTCTATGCATTTGCAAGGAGACAGTACTAATCCTAGACAAGATGCTTAGCATGTCCTATTGCATTATGTACAGGCTTAGATCTAGCAGTGTTTGTCAAACTCAATATTATACTACACATTTCCATATATGGTTTTGTACTCTCATGTTTATGCGTGATCACAGTTATATTTTGTGAAGTTAACAACGACAGTATGAATCACTAACCAAGAGAGAAAAATAATGATTGTGCTTACAAAGAGAATTAACTTGGTTGATGAGCCACTTCCAAAATGTGCTTTTGCTAATATATAGATATAGACTTCCTCTTAAGCTACTAAACATCTAGTGATCAGGAGGCTGAACTTAATTATCAATGGAATGCACAATTTACTTAATGATTGGGCTTATTGAGTATGATAATTAGAGCCTACAAAGATAATAACTCAAGGGCAATTTTAATAACTATTCAATTTCCTCCTCTCTTTTTTTTCCAGCTAATTTTTTATTGTAGAGAATAGAGCATTGTTATTCATGTTTTATTGTTCCCATAAACTATTATAATGCATATAATACACCAGCGGTTAAGAATTATATTCTTTTTGCTATAGATGTTTTTTTATAAATTGTAAGGTGCTATAATAAAATGGTTTAAATTGAGCAAAATAGATTGACAATATATCAAGAACAAACTAAACAAAGTACTTATAGATAGACTTGGGAAAGAACTTCTCGGAATAAATAAGGTGTTAAGGAAAAATCTTGGGAAAAATAATAATAATAGAAGTCCTGAAGAAACTCTCTCACAAAGCTAGTTCTCACAAAAGTCATTTTCAAGCATATCTTCATTACAATATTTTGCCATTCAGAACAGGTGTTATACATTCTCAATGTGCATAGAAGTGCCAAAAAAAAAGCTTCAAACCAACTTTTTAAATCTGTTTTAGGGACAGTAAAAATTGAAAGTGGAAGTATACATTCCAAAAAACAATCACCATATTCCATTACACCAGTGGATTATATATTTAGATAGGAAATAACTAGGCTTAAAATACACACTATATAATGCATAATCCAAATGCAATGACAAATGATGCCAAAACAATTACTGTAGTTTCCGCTGTCTTCTTACTAATTTTCTTGTATTTTTAATACTTGAATGGAGAAAAAGAGAAAATCTGGTAGAAAGAACTTCAATCTTGCACATGCCTACTGTTGGGTTTGTTTCACCAAATCCCAACAACTTTAACTATTTCATTTAAACCTCCAATTGTTTTCAAATAGTTCTTTTTTTTTTCTTGGGCAACTAATTCAAATAAGGCTAAGGCCCATATATATATATAAATATAAATAAGCTTCTTCTCATTAAAAAAATAGAGACAGGTGAGAAGATTTTCAGTTGAAGAAATATTTTATCAAGGGCTTTAGAGAGAGAGAAAAGAGTACGAGAGAGAAAAAGTATTGGGTTTCTAGGTTTTGTAATAAGCCTCACTACTGTTAGAAAGTGTTGTGCTTGGTTTGAGTGTTGAGAGAAAGCACTTGTGAGATTGTTTGAGAGATATGCTGCCATTACTCGATTGTGATATGTACTCTTACTGTTGCTGAATAATAAATCTAAGATAGATATTCTTAAACTGGATGTAAGCCGAGATATCTTGGTTGAATCAGTATAAAACTCTGTGTTCTTTCTTTGTTTTATTATTTTGTTAAGTTTTCTATGTGTTTGTTAATATTACTCTGATATTGTTATTAAGTAACAAAGTTTCAGGATCTTGAAACTGGAAAACAAAGGGTTTTCATTCAAAATCAGACACAGGTTTCATGATCAAGGATAGAAGATCAAGATCCTAACATTTATGCAGCAAGAAAGTCCAAGAACTCATCCAAGAAAGCATGTCAACAATGGCTAAATTTGAACTTGAAAAATTTGATGGAACCGGTGACTTCTCTCTATGGCAGGAGAGCCTGAAAGGCATCTTGGTACACCAGAAAGTGGCCAAAATGGTCGGAGATGCAAAGCTCTTAGAAGGGAAAAAGGTTGAGGAGATTGCTAACCTTTAGTCAACAGCAAGATTAGGCACAGTTTAGTCAATATTGATTTAAACTTTTATGGTTCACGTTTGAATTCATTTTCTAATACATTTGAAGCTATTCTGATGGTGGTTGAGTTATATTACTTCAGTTCCAAATGTAAACATATCAAATGCAACAATATCTATATGCAACTTTTAGTTCCAAATATTTTTGAGGTGTATATTGTTGTTAAAATACAATTCTTTAGGAATTGCTTGCCAGTTTGCTTTTATTTTTTTTTAAGTTATACATTTTATTTTCTCTTCTAAAAAGATGCCATGTAGACATTGAGTGGCCATATGGATGATCAATGCTAAGAATTTTTAGGCTTTTATTTTTCGTATTAAATCATGAATAACTTTCAAAAGTTAAGTGGCAGGGTAGATTAGTCTGAACAATTTATTCAACAACCTGAATACTAGTAGAAATTATGCTTCAAAAAATATTGTATTTTCAATTTGACCCTTTCTTTATCAGCTACAAAACAAGTAACATACCTTGTACATTTTTTCTTTGGTCATCTCTAGATTCCAAATATGAAGGGCTATGTCAGTGACAACTTTTCACTATTTTTATAGAACTGTTTTTTTTTAATCAAGTGTGTATCTCTTCTATAGAGCTACGTGTAGCTACCATCATGTAATTCCAATCATATTTATCCACTACTGCTTCTCTATACTTCTAAATTTCACTACTGCTTCAAGCATTGCAAGCTTCCTCCAATTTTTTATTTTCTGCAATGTATACTTTATTTTTTAATATATCAATACTTTTCTTGATTAAGATACATGAAAACTCAAATTTAAATTCTCTTTCTTATTTACTTTTTACATAATAATATAATAGTAATAGTAATTGTACTGATTTGATTCGAAGTTGTAGATACTAATTATTTTTCAGTATGGAAGAAGATAAGAAAGAAAATATTAACTTGTTTTGGCAAGATTAGAACTAAACAGAGTTCTAAATAAATTTAAGAATTTAAAAAAAATTATATACTTGTATGTATATACGTATTACACACTAAAAAATAATAACAGCATAAATAGTTGCAAGTGAATCACAAACCTTCTAAGCATCTATTTGACTTTCCAAGACTCTGGGTGATAAGGTCCTCGCCAGGGAAGAAGATCTAGACCAATCAAATAGAGAGGCTTGACCTCTAAGTAGCCGTCTTAAATGATCCTGGAAATACAGTTCAACAACAATTGAGACCTTCCTTCCATTATATGAAATTTTTAGTTAAGAATAGCAGCAAAAGGTTTAGCTCTGGAGGAACTAACCAGCAAATGAGAGAAGTCAAGTTCCTTGTGTGTCACTGAAAACTCAATATCGAAAGGTGCAATCTGGGGATGGAAACTGAAAACTCTCACTTTAGAAATGGAAAGCTCCAGTTTTTTTTTTTTAAATGAACTTTATAAGAAAATCTAACAACGATTGACTAATAGCAGAGCAATACCAGCCACGATCGGAAGAGAGTGAAAGAGACTCCTCATCGCTGAGGCGATCGGTGAACACAACAACTGTCCAGACGGAGAGGCAGAGAGACGCGACTCTGGAGCGAGTCTTCGTGAGGCAGAGACTTCGGTGAGGGCGGAGAGACTTCGTGAGGGCGGAGGCAGAGATGAGTTGAGGGCGGAGAGGGCGGTGAGTCTTCGTGAGGGCGGAGAGGGCGGTGAGTCTTCGTAACTTAGAGAAAGGGAATTTTGGCATAAATTCATTTTGCCGCCTGGGATTTTAGTCATATGGCGCCAAAAATTTTAATCCCCACTATTCATCAGTTCCGTGTTAATTTTAATCCCCCATTAATAATAGCATTTTTAAAAATATGCTATTCTTTAATGTAATATATACTCAATATTGTTGTAAAGGATTTTGAGAGAGGGGTAAAATGGTCTTTTGGCAAAGGTTAGATAGCTTCAGCTGAGGGAAAGGATGAATCACGTTTTACACTTAGTCATACTTGGTTTCTGCTGGAATTTGAAAGAGAAAACTAGAAGGAAAGGGAAACAAGAAGGAAGCTGAAATTTGGAACCTAGGAGGAGAATCAAGAAGCTTGAGGCAACTAAAGTCAAGTATAGGCTAAGATTGTTCAGAGGTAAGATTTTATCCTCTGTTTTTGTTTAAGTTTAAGCTTGATTTTCAGAGAGTAAGTGTGGAAATTTAAAGAAAGTATGGCTGGTTTTGCATGGAAACTCAGTTTGGTAATCAAGGGGAGAGTGGCTTGAAGCTGGGATTGGAGAGAGTTCAAGCTTAATTCTTGATTGAGGTAAGAGTTTTTAACATCTTTGAATTTTCGTATCTGATGTGGTTTAAGAATTTGGAAGCCTGGTTTACATTTTTCAAGCTCTGGTTTAAGTTTTAAAAGCTATGGTTTAAGTTTCTGAAATCTGAAACCAAAGTATGGATTTTGGGTGTGATTGTGTGTTTGAGCTTGTTGTTGGTGTTTATAGGTTGTGAAATGGTTCATTTGGGGTTTTAAATTGGTTTTGGGGTCTAGGTATGTGTTTGGGTTGAATTGGAGGTGTTTTGGCTCGAGTAAAACGCAAGGGAAAACCCAGAATTCTGGGTTCGCGAAGGGGCGCCGCGGCCCTGTTCTTTGGTGCCGCGGCGCAGGGCTGCATCAGGAGTAGGAAAGTTTTTGGGCACCGCGGCCCTAGGCAATTTGCAGACAATGAATTTTTCATTTTATAGGGCTTTTGCCCGGGGGCTCGGGGGATGTTTCCATTGCATTATCTTAGGGAAATAGGGGTCCCAAGAGTACGGGATTGTTCCCGGGAAGTGGTTTTGGATTGGTTAGTATTAAAGAGTGTTTTATATGTGTTGTGACTAGGTTTTCGGAGAGGCTCGGGGTAGAGGACTGTTCTCGTGACTTTGGTGCATTGGAAAGCTCGGGATATAGGTAAGAAAATTGTAGAACCCGTAGAGCAGGGCATGTGCCCATAGTATTGTTACAGGACACGGCCCTAGATTGTATTACATGTTAGGGTGTAGCCTTGATTGAATTTTTATATGATTGAATGTTGTTTGAGTTAAGCTATATGTGGTTATAGTTGAGCGAACGGCAAAGGAGCCGAGACGGCAAGGAGCTGGGAACGGCAAAGGGCCGAGAACGGCAGTGGGGCCGAGAGTAGCATTGGGCACACAGAGTGCATACCACCAGGGTGAGACCCCAATGGATACATGGGATATCCTTACGGTGAGGACCGAGATCCCTGGCTTTGGTAATGCCTCTGGGACGGCATGGTCGTATATGTGTTTAATCTGATGGTCTATCTGTTTACCTGTGAGTTATCTATTATAATGGCCGTATAATATGCATATGTTATGTGCTGTGTGAGTTTTCTTGCTGGGCTTCGGCTCACGGGTGCTCTGTGTTGCAGATAAGGGCAAGGGAAAAGTCAACCAGCCATGAGTACGAAGAGCGTGGGGCGACGCGTACATGTTTGGCCTGCCCGACTGCTTTGGTTAGGGGCATTTTGATAAATGGCTGTATTAAACTCTGATTTTGATGGTTAATTACTTGTAAACCTATTTTTGGAATTGTAAATATTTTATAAACTGTACTTTGGGATCCCAAATATAAGACACTTGAAATTTTCAATGAAATAAGGAATTTTCAAAGACTACAGCCTTGATTTCTGTTTAATCACACTTTTGTTCTAAAAATCTCGTTTAGCGAGTTTATTGCACATTTTACACTCACTTAGTAATGGCTCTAAGGTAGTAGGGCGTTACAGCTTTGGAGGCAGGAACTCATCGGCGCCTCTTGCCGGGGCGGTCGCCGTCCTTGGACGATCCTCCTCAGGTGGGACTGCCGGGGACGAGGCCTCCCTTTCGTCTCTGAGCGCCTCGGGCTCCCTTGGGGCCTCCAGGTTTACAGGTGGAGAAGGATCCCTCATGGAGGCTTTTAGCCGATCTCCGTCAAGGTGGACCTCCACCTCGCGTGTCTCTCTCAATCGTTTCAAACGTCGCGGCATTTTTCCTTATCAGAATTGACGGAAGAACAATGACTTGCGCTCTATCCTTCCCATAGACGGTGCCAAACTGTTGACGGTGAGAACTTGTCAACCAAATTAAGTTAGAAAAATAGAATCGTATAGATTATTAACAGAAAAACTTTAAAGATCTAATTGGAAACTCAAAGAACACTTGCAGAAGAAATATGGTGAATTCAATTTGTATTTCTTATGGTGAAGTGCTACAGTATTTTTTCCAACCCCCTTCCATGTGGAAGTGGGGTTCATATTATAGTGGGCTCTAATGGCCCTGGATACACTGTGGTCCCGGGGACCAAGTGGTACACAAGTACACTATCAGGAGAGTAATTTCAGGGGTAGCGGTGTTGGTTCCAGTACATGGCCAGGTACCATGAGGACGTCTCCACTATCTGATCCGTATGAATGTCAGAGAGGTGGTGCAAGTGGTGGTGGTGTAGACTCTGACATCTGGCCATAGACACGTAGGCCATGCCATCTCTCCTAGTACTCCCACTACTTGGCTGGCATGAGTATTTGGATCAGGCATACAGGGTCCTGAAGGTCGTACCCCGTACAATATCGTACTAGTACAGTCCTTTCGACCTGTACTGGAGCCTCTAAGCATTGGTGTATCCATGGGTCTTTGTAAGAGATACCGCATCGAGGTATAGGGAGTGAAGCAATTGACGCATGTAAGGGTCGTGGCGCTAGGTGGGGCTCTCGGGTCCTTGGCGCGAGATGCCCGAAGTACTTCAAGGCCACCCCCGAACCTAGGTGATAGGTGTGCAAGATGGTCCTGGGGGCTTGAGATGACATGATCTCACCAAAGGCTTGGGTGTGCGAGGCACGAGGCCTCCCTCGCGAGGCCCATAGTGGCGCGAGTCCCTTGGAGGTGTGCCTCTGGTGGCGCGAGGCACCCCCTCACGGGGCCTTGGTGGTGCGGGGATTGCTTCGCGAGGCCCTTGGAGGTGCGAGGCCTCCTTTGCGAGGCCCTCGGAGGCGCAGCTCTCATGGTGCACGACCTCCCTTGTGAGGCCCATACTGGCGCGAGGCCTCCCTCGCGAGGCCCTTGGAGTTGCGCCTCTGGTGGCGCGAGACACCCCCTCGTGGGGCATTGGTGGTGCGAGGCTTCCTTCGTGAGGCCCTTGGAGGCGCGAGGCCTCCTTCGCGAGGCCCTTGGAGGCGCGAGGCCTCTGGGGCCGCGAGACACCCCCTCGTGGGGCCTTGGCGGCGCGGCTCCATAGGACCTTCAGTGAGGAAAGCAAGGCGAAGTGAGCTTGACCCTCGCGTGGGGTGAAATAGGTCAATCTCGCGAAGGCCTTGCATGAGGCCTGGGTTTTTCAGGATCATGTCAAATTTGCGGTGCTCACAAACATCAATAATAACACTAAGTGGACGTAGGTTGTTACCACATTGTTGGGGCCGAACCACTATAAATTACTTGTGTCATTTCTTACCATTTTATTACATTCTTGATTGCCTTCTTATTTCTTTGTCGTTGTTCTGACTCCGTGTCGTTGGCCAAATCGAGGGTCAACATTCTGGTGCTTTCATTGAGAGCTTGATCAAGAAGCTTTAAGAAAATCAAATGGCAAAGATATCTAAGAGAGTTGGACAAGTCGCTGGCTCTGCATCATCTCAACCTCCTCCTCAAAATGTGGCTGAGAATGAACCACAATTGGAATTAAAAGAAGACGAATTAGACTCGGAGACACTGAGGGCAACACTGGGGGTGTTGCAGGATAAGTTGGCCAATCTGAAGGCCAATCAGGAGAATGCAGCGTAGATCATGGCGCTGCAACAAAAGGAGATTAAGTGTTAGTGCCAGGAGTTGAATGAGCGGCAGGCGGATATGGACCGTCGACATATGGACGCCACGACAGATCTTAAAGCAGCCATTCAATTAGCTCGAGGACAGGCGGCACCTGCATCTCAACCGGATCAGCGATCGAGTGCGCCACCTCAGCGGGCTCCCATTCCAAGTCCTCCGCTCCAGCCAGCAAGCCGTCAAAGATCAGAGTAGCCACCTATGGCTCAAGATATTGTCCCAATCCGGGACCCTGAGCAGCAACCGCCATCTCAAGTTGGTCATGGCAATCCCCAGCGCCAGAGGCAGAATAGGGACGGGCAGCCACCCCGCAGCCCTAGATGCCCAGAGGACGAAGAGCCAAATCCACCGAGCAAGGGCATGGACAAAAAATGGGGGAAATAGGCCGGGTTATGTAGAATACCCACCATGTGCTAAGTGCCAGAAGAAAAATCCTGGTGAATGTTGCGCAAACACCAAGGGATGTTACAACTGCTGTCAAGAAGGACACCGGAAGAAAGACTGTCCTCAGCTCAAGACAGAAGGGAAAAAGGAAGATAAGATGGTTCCTGCCAGGGTCTTCGCCTTAACCCAAGGGGAGGCTGATGCTAGCAATAAGATGTTTTCAGTTAAGAATGAACAGAGCATTAACCTATGAGGATATCCGAGCCATTAAGGCTTTAAAGAGAATTAGAGAACCGAAAAACATCGTAGGAGTGCTAGAACGAATCACTCGAAGGCTGGTTTTGTTCCATAGAGAAATAAGTCACCTTCAAGAATATAAGCAGATCATGATGAGAGCAACGGAGCAATACATTTTAGTAATTAGACTATTTAGAGATTTTCATACCGTAATTGCAGCCTTAGAAGAAATATTGGAAACTATGGGTGATGAAGATGAACTGCCAGTAGCAATGAGATATTATTTTCTCTTAATTAGGTTCACTTCAAAAATGGAGTTTCAGTTTACAAATGAGCAAAAGCATAGGATTTTTACGAACCTTCCTCGATGGCATTTTGAGGCACATGGTAATGAAGACTATGAAGAGTTAGATGATGATATACTAGAAGAAGGATCAGATATAGAAGATCCGGATTTTTAGAATAGTTAGTTTCATTGTTTGTTTTTATTTATTTCTTTTATGGTTGTAAATAGTGAAAACTCTTTTCCAAATTAATATCATGGTTATTTTTTTATCATGTATGAGTTTGATTTTCTTTCGCAGTCATAATAAATAATAAATAAAATAAATAATGACTAAGTTCGGTGAGGGTGGATACAAATCAATGAACCAAGTTTCTATATTGAGAGTTAGGGGGCCATAGTAGTGGGAACGATTTTACTGATCCCAGCCCTCCCTCAATATGGTTAACTTTGGAACAAAGATGATTTTCGAGCCTGAGAATTTAGTCATATAGGATGATTAGAAACAGACTAAGAAAATAATAAAGATGGCTTGTTTTTCTAAGTATAGAAACCACTCTAAATAAATAAGAAGACTTACATAATTTTCACAAAAAGTCATAATTAATAGGTCCGAGTTATGTTTGTTTAGATTAAGTTTTTGCCTTAGAGCCTATTAGGGTAAAATTCTAACATGTTTCTCTCAACTGTTAGAATTCTGTTGTGATGACACTCTAATAATCTGCTCGCACCAACGGAAATGCTACCAATGCTGCTCCGGTGAACAATGAAGCCCCTCCAGTTCGCAGAAGGGGAGTGCATCCTACTGCCAGCCGCAACGCACCGCCACCACTAGCTGACAATACTGCAGAGATTGCCAGACTGGGACAACAAGTCGATGAGCTATTGCAGCAACAGCAACAACAGGCTTAGCCCCAGACTCAGCCTCAGCCACAGCCACAACAAATGGCCTCAACACCCCAACAAGTTGGTCCATATGGGGGATGGCCAGTGGCGAATTACACACCATATCCAGTACAGCACATGGAGCCAGTTTATGAGAGGTTCTATAAGCAACACGCTCCAAACTTCGAAGGGACTACAGACCCCTTTGAGGTAGAAGAGTGGCTGAGGAATGTGGAGCCAATCCTGACACACATGAACCTCAGTAACGCGGACCGCATATCCTGCGTTTCGTCTTTGCTCAAGAAAGATGCCAGAATATGGCGGGACTTGGTCCAGCAATCGCATGATGTTGCCACCACGACTTGGACCCGATTTATGGAGATGTTCCACAAGAAGAATTACAATTCAGCTGTACTCGCTTCAAGAGTTGAGGAGTTCGCCGGCCTGAAGCAAGGAAATTTATCAGTGGCAGAATATGCTCGACAGTTCGACCGATTAGCTAAGTTCGCACCGAAAATGGTTCCAACTGACTATCTGAGGGTGTCTAAGTTCGTTAGAGGACTTCGACCGAAGATCGAGCAAGTGGTTAAGCTAGCAAACCCAAGAAACACTACTTATGCCGATGTTCTAGAGACGGCAATAGAAGTAGAAAGGCTGCAGGCTAATGTTAGTAAAGAAGAAGCCAATAAGCCTGAGCCTAGACAGCAGAATCAACCCCAAACTAGTTGGAACAACAACCATAGCAGTGGTAATCAGTCCAGTAACAACAACCATAATCAGTTCAGCAACAACAACAACAACAGTCAGAAAAGAAAGCATCCTAACAACAAACAGTCCGACAGCGATAAAAGGGCACGAACAAATAATGGGGGAAATAGGCCGGGTTATGTAGAATACCCGCCATGTGCTAAGTGCCAGAAGAAACATCCTGGTGAATGCCGGGAAAACACCAAGGGATGTTACAACTGTGGTCAAGAAGGACACCAGAAGAAAGACTGTCCTCAGCTCAAGACAGAAGGGAAAAAGGAAGATAAGATGGTTCCTGCCAGGGTCTTCGCCTTAACCCAAGGGGAGGCTGATGCTCGCAATAAGATGGTCACAGGTCAGGTTTCTATCCTCAATAATATATGCTCTGTATTATTTGATTCGGGAGCCACTCATCCGTATATCTCATTAGGAATGATAGAAAAACTAGACAAACCTTGTGAAAGATTTAGAACTAGGTTTGTAACCGAGTTGCCTTCGGGCAAAGTAGTTCTATCATCATGAATAGTACAAGGCGTACCGATCAAGATTGAGGATGTAAAACTAGAAGGAGACCTGATAGAACTGGAGATCAAGGACTTTGACGTGATACTAGGCATGGATTGGGTAGCACGGCATGGCGCAACCATCGACTGCAAACGCAAGAAGGTGATGTTCGAGACTCCTGACAGCCCGAGATTATGTTTCATGGGACAAGTTTCAGGACTACGCACCCCGCTAATATCATCTCTCAATGCTCAAAGAATGATAGAAAAAGGGTGTCAAACATTTTTAGCCAACATCACTGATATAGTAAAGGAAGCACCGCTTAAGGTTGGAGACGTCCGCATACTAAGAAAATTCCCAGAGGTATTTCCCGATGACTTACCAGGATTACCGCCAACTCGGGAAATTGACTTCACGATAGAATTAGTATCAGGCACCGAGCCTATCTCCAGGGCACCATACCGGATAGCACCTACGGAACACACAGAGTTAAAGATGAAACTGCAAGAACTCCTAGACTTGGGTTTTATTAGGCCAAGCCATTCACCATGGGGAGCACTGGTGTTATTCGTGAAGAAAAAGGATGGAAGTATGCTGAAGTGCATAGACTACCGCGAGCTGAATAAAGTAACGATTAAGAATAAGTACCCACTACCCCGGATTGACGACTTGTTTGATCAACTCTGAGGTGCAACCGTATTTTCAAAGATTGATTTACAGTCTGGGTACCATCAGCTCAAGGTACGTGGAGAAGATATTCCTAAGACAGCTTTTAAAACTTGTTATGGGCATTACGAGCTCTTGGTTATGTCTTTTGGTCTTACTAACGCACCGGCCGCGTTTATGGACTTGATGAAAAGGGTCTTCAAGGACTACTTAGATAAATTCGGAGGATCATGGAATAAGTACTTGTTGTTGATAGAGTTCTCCTACAACAATAGGTACCAGTCAATGATTGGGATGGCACCTTATGAGTTGCTATATGGAAGAAGGTTCCGATCACCGTTGCATTGGGATGAAGTAAGAGAAAGGCAGCGTCTCGGTCCAGAAGTTGTTGGAAAAGCTCTAGAAGCAGTAGCGCTAATTAGACAGTGTATGCTTGCTGCTCAAAGCCGTCAGAAAAGCTATGCGGATGCCAAGCGATGCAATGTGGAATTCAAGGTAGGAGATCAAGTCTTCCTGAAGATATCTCCTATGAAAGGTGTGAAGCGGTTTGGGAAAAAAGGCAAACTTAGTCCCCGATTCATTGGTCCTTTTGATATATTAGACAAAGTGGGAGCAATTGCGTATAGATTAGCCCTAGCGGATAGCCCCAACGTGTTCCACATCTCAATGCTACGCAAGTATGTGTCAGATCCATCTCACGTCCTCAAGTACGATACGATAGCACTCCAGAAAGACTTGAGTTACGAGGAACGACCGGTTAGCATCCTAGATAGGGGATGAAGCAGTTACGGTCCAAGAGTATTCCTATAGTCAAAGTCTTGTGGAGTAATCGTTCTGAACGAGAGGCAACGTGGGAGTTGGAGGAGGACATGCAAGGCCGGTATCCAGAATTATTTGGTAAGTAAATTTTGAGGACGAAGTTCTTTTTAGTAGGGGATAATTGTAGAGTCCAAGAACTTTACTTAGCTAGTTAGATAGTAGTAATAACTAGTAATAGTTGTAGTATGTTTATGACTGTGGATTTTGGTTCAAGCCAGGACTTAATTGGACACTCATAGTAACTCTTGTAGATTTTCTAAGTTTAACCTATAGTTTAAGAATATTAATTATAACCTAAGGTTTGATTAATATGACTGATTATGATGGTGATAATTATTATACTATAAGGTTTAGATAGACCCAATAAGATGGTAACACTTGTCATGAGTATGTTTAATAAGAAATTAAGTATTTTTGAGGAATAAGTTTATTAAGAGCAATATTTGAAAATCCTAGGGTCTTCCAGCAGCTTTGAAATCACTAAAGGACTTATTCAAGGCTGTTTACTCAATTCAAATTAGGCTGAAAAAGTGTAATTACGTGTATAATATTTCAGCGTATGCCGATATATCGCAGTTCTAGGGGGTGATATATCGCCATACGGGGATACGAAAAACACATAGCTTCGCACGACCACCTCGACGAGCCTCGGGTATATCATCCCAGGCAATATATCCCTTAGCATGGGCGATATATCGGCTATGGTGCATGATTTTCAAACATTTTTGAAACCGAGCTCAATTTATTCCTTAACCTCTTGATAAGTCCAGCATCTTTCTGACCGAGTCTTCAGCCTTTGCTGAACGATTATTCAAATATTTTTCAATTAAAAAGCCATTATTATATTCAAGTTAAATGAAGATCTTTTCATTCTTGAAATCTATAAATAGGACCTAGTACCCAGCCATTTCTTCATTCATCATGCTGAGTTCAGAGCCTACAAGTTGCTAGGAGTACTTTAGAGTGTTAAACACTTGGGTTGGGGTTATAAGCTTAATCATTATAAGCTTATCAAACACTTAGGAAGTAAGGTTTATGGTATATTTCGGTTCGAGGTGTAGTTCGGTCATAGAAGCATTCAAGGTATTCCAAATTCTAGATCATTTCTGTATTATTTCTTTAAGTTCTTATAGTTTTTCTACTCAAATCCTAACTCGTATTCTCTATTCTTGATTAGGCACCTACGATCTTGAACGTAAGATTCTTGTTGGTAAGTATCATTTCGATGGTGTAGTTATTCTTTTCATCTCTATTCCTTAGTATACTCACTTCTCTATTATGGTATTTAGGAGTATTTCAAAATCCCGACTTTTTTCCCATCATTCCGGTATATTGGTAAGGAAAATAGGATAGTTTTATATGCTTATATGTTATGTTGATATGTTATGATAAGTTATGCTATAGTTTGTTGTGTTATGTTTTCTTATGTTTCAAGGTTATGATTTACCCTACGTCAGATATTAGACAGGGGACGTAGATGGGTTATCATATACCTACCATGTGATCTAACCTACCTTAGATATTAGAAAGGGGAAGTAGATGGTTTATCACATGTTTTAATGGCCATTAATAGTATAGTCTTATATGATGTATGTCTTTATAGATATATGTTTATAGTTTATAGTCTATGTGTATGTACATGTTTTATGCTTGTAGTAGATTTTCCTTGCTGGGCATTAGGCTCACTCCTTTATGTTTTGTTTGTGCAGGAAAATAGCTATGGCAGTGGGAAGATTCTTGGCAGCTTGGGGATGTGTATTGAGGTGGGATGGAATCGGTGGACTGAGCGTTCGATTCGAGGATGAAGTCGCTTCCTAATCTTTTAAAAATTATGCTTTAAATGTATTTTCCGCACTTAATTTTGTAACCCATTTATTTAAGTTATGTTATGTTTTTTGTTGACACGGTTCGTCGTCAACAGGTAATTATACGAATAAGTAGGATAGATTAATGCTAATTGGTGAACCGTAATATGAAAATAGCTAAATTATAGACCTGAGAAATTAATATCATGGGAAGGTGATCACTCCTTTCTTTTTGGGTAGTTCGAAGGTTAAAATCTCTCTAGTCCACCAGTCGATATTATTGATATATCTTGGCTATTTCTTATAGAGTATTTCTTTACAAAAATATCCCAACCTCTTGCACTGCCCATAATCCTTGTATTTATAGGAAGAGGATACTTGGGTTGGCAATGGCGTCATCCCGTGATCTCTTTACCCTTCACGTCATCTCTGTGACACTGATGATTAATTCCTCAACCTTACAGTGAAGTGTGGTCTAATCAATAGGTAAGGAGGGATAATGGGCCGCATGGCCCAAATCAAGCATGGGATGCCTGAACACGCATGTTTATATTGCACGTCAGAGAATTCAGGAATGGAATAGACACGTGATGTTTGATATATGCACGCTTGTTTTGCGTGATAGACTTTAAAAGGATTCGGGTGTCAGATCTCTGCCGCATCACAAGCTCAACATAGCACCAACTCGTGACATCCATACTGCTGACCCGCTGCCTCCAAGTAGCAGTTAACTCTCTAATCAGCTCGGGCTCGACAGATGGAGGCTCGTAACAGCAGCTCCGGTTGGACGATTTACACGTGGCGGATCGAATTAGGCCCTTTTCCAGCTCGCCAATAGTGCGCTAATGTTTAGAGCGTACATTTGCCCACCAAGCCCCTGCTCGTGACCCAAGTCGTCATCTATGACCTTCACAGCGGGGGCTTTTAAGTTTCCCTTTCGACTCCTCATGTCCCGTCCACTGCACGGGTATCAGACACGTGGAGCGTCGTGGTTGGCTATTGTTCGGCTACTGAGAATTGCATTAAATGGCCTAGCCTACCATCAGTCGTCATTTCGCCACTCGAGTTATGACCCTCGTATCTTGCATTAATTTGATCGAACGTTCCCCGTTCCTTTGTCTCTTACGTACATATAAGTTTGGCCATCTTCCGTATTAGCCACCCTTTATTTGAAATTTTTTCCTCATTTTCTCTCCTTTTTAGTCTCAGAAGTTTTTCTTTTTTCGATTATCATCCTAGAGATTCCTACGATCCTACCACAAGAGTTTCTTCATCAGTCCAGCTTTAAAGGCTCCACCACGACTCCGATTCCTACGCTTTTTGCGACTTTCACACAAAAAAAAACACTATAAGTCCTCTGCCTGTTGCATGTTTTGCTATTTCCGTTTCTCTGTTAGGTAAACTTCTTTCTTAGTCGCACACTGTAGGTTGTTTTTGGCTGGTTTCTAGTGCATAGGTTGTTAGTGGCCCACACCTTGCAGGGGACAGTGGGAAGGCAAGGGAGCGATACGCTCGATCCCTATGCCACGACTAGGACATCGAGATGATGAGTGTGGAGGATCGAGCACCAAAGAAGGCTCAAGCAGAGGAGGAATTGATAACCTTCTCTGAAGATGATGCCCAGCACGTACGATTCCCACACTCTGATCCGCTGGTCGTTGACGTTCAGATTGCCAATATGATGGTTAATAGGGTGTTGGTTGACACAGGAAGCTCATTCAACATCTTATAGAAGTCATCACTGGAAAGATTGAAATTGTTCGTCAAGGACCTGGAGCCATGCAACCAAACCATTTATGGTTTCTCTAGCAAAAGGCTCACCCCAACTGGGTCGATTAGGCTCCCAGTTATAGCAGGAACTACACTTGCAAATAGGACATTACTCACTACTTTCATAGTGATTGATTGTCCTTCAGCATATAATGCTGTAATTGGGAGGCCAATTTTGGTCGACCTGCGAGCCGTTACCTCGATATGGCACCTTGCCATGAAATTCCCAACCGACGCAGGGATATGATGCATGTTGGGAAATCAGAGAGAAGCAAGGGAGTGCTACAATGCCTCGATATCTAAAGCAAAGAAAGGTATATCGAGAGAAGTTGCCAGAAAAGAGTCGCAAATGGTTGTTGATGTACCAGCCCAATCAGGTAATAATGTCACCAAATAGGGCATTGCCCAAAGTGAGGACAAAGATTTAGATCCTCGCTTTGGGGATTTTGAGAAAGAAATAGGACCCATTGAGGACCTTGAGGAGGTCCAACTCGATGAAGAAAATCCGACCAGGGTTGTGAAAGTCGGTAAAAACTTAGAGACAACAACGAATCAAGCACTTGTGGAATTTTTGAGAAAGAACCAGGAAGTCTTTGCCTGGTCGCATAAAGACATGGTTGGAATAGACCCTGCGGTTATTAGCCATGTCCTGAACGTAGACAAGAGTTTTCCACCAGTACAACAGAAAAGGAGGCTGCTCGACAAAGATAGATCTAAAGCTCTAAAGGAAGAAGTCGAGAAGCAAAAGGAGAATGGATTCATCAGGGTAGGATTTTATCCATCATGGGTCTCTAATCCTGTGCTTGTTCCCAAGCCGAATGGCAAGTGGCGAACATGCGTGGATTTCACAGACCTTAATAAAGCCTGCCCTAAAGATTGTTTCCCGCTCCCTAGAATCGACCAGTTGGTCGATGCCACTACAGGGCACGAGATTCTCTCATTCATGGAAGCATACTCCGGATACAATCAGATTAGTATGCATCCCCCTGACGAGGATCACACCAGCTTTCGAACTGAAACAGGGCTTTACTGTTACAAAGTAATGCCTTTCGGTTTGAAAAATGCTGGTGTGAATTACCAGTGACTGGTCAACCACATGTTCAAGGAGTTGATCGGCACAAGCATGGAAGTATATGTCGATGACATGCTGGTTAAGTCGAAGAAGGCAGAAGGGCATATAGGGGACTTGCAAGAAAGCTTCAACATCTTGAACAAATATCAGATGAAGCTGAATCCCCTCAAGTGCTCCTTCAGAGTTAGATCAGGGAAATTCTTGGGATTTATAGTAAACTCACAAGGAATTGAGGCCCATCCCGGAAGATCAAGGCAGTGGTCGATATGAAATCGCCAATAAAGATGAAGGATGTTCAAAGCTTGATTGGAAGAATTTTTGCTCTCAGTAGATTTATTTCCAAATCGACGGACAAATGCATCCCATTTTTTAATCTACTCAGAGGCAACAAGAAATTTAAATGGATAGAGGAGTGCGAACAGGCTTTTCAAGCCTTAAAGACTCACATGTCGCAGCCATCGATTCTATCAAAGCCAGTTGATAAAGAAACTTTGTTGATTTACATGGCGGTCACAGAATATGCTGCTAGTGCTGTTCTAGTAATTGAAGAAGAAGGCATGCAGAAAGTTGTTTATTATGTAAGCAAGAGGCTAATAGGAGGGGAGCTGTGGTATCCACCTATTGAAAAATTAGCCTATTGCTTAATCTTAGCCTCTAAGAAGATGTGGCCCTACTTCCAAGCTCACCCAATCACACTTTTGACCGACCAACCTCTACGGCAAGTTTTGTAGAAGCCAGAAGCCGCAGGGAGATTATTGAAATGGGCGGTCGAACTTGGGCAGTTTGACATTTCTTACTTGCGACGAGCAAAGATAAAAGGACAGGCTCTAGCCGATTTCGTTGCAGAACTCACTAGTCGTCTAGATTGCGAGCAAGAAGAAGCGCCTGAAGAGCCTGAGCCTCAAATTCAAACTCCCTCATGGAAGTTGTTCACAGATGGTTCTTCTAATGAGCACCACGCAAGAGCAGGAGTGATTTTGATAACGCCTGAGGGGCATCGATTTCACTGTGCAATCATATTTGACTTCACTGCCTCTAACAACAAAGCTGAATATGAGGCCCTGCTCACAGGACTACGGTTAGCCAGGAGCATGCACATAAAGTCACTTGATATCTACAATGACTCTCAGCTAGTGGTCAATCAAATCATTGGAGAATATCAGGCCCGGGGCTTAAAAATGGTTGCTTACTTAAATAAAGTGAAGGATCTATTGGCACAGTTTGATAAGTACACTCTCCAGCAAGTGCCTTGCGACCAAAATTAAAAGCTGATGCTTTGGCCAAGCTGGCCAGTGCCAAGGATGCTGACACTCTGAACATAGTGCTAGTTGAGCGACAATCAGCACCAAGCATCCAAGCATAAGGGACCTCTTTAGTAATTCAAGCGGTGGACACATGGATGGCACCTTACATAGAGTACTTAACGCAGGGCGTGTTACCGACAGACAGAAACAAAGCCAGGACCCTTCAGCGGCAGACTGCTAGGTATATTCTGGTCGATGTAATCCTGTACCGAAGGGGATACTCAATGCCACTCCTCAGGTGTGTTTCGAAAGAGAAGGACAAAGAATTGATGAAAGAGGTCCACAAAGGCTTTTGTGGGGACCATGCTGGGGGGCAGAATTTATTAAAAAAGATCCTAAGGCAAGGATACTTCTGGCCAACAATGAATGAAGACTCAACGGAATTTGTGCGGAGGTGTGATAAATGCCAAAGGTTCTCCAAAATTCCACAAGCAGCCCCTAATGAGGTAAAACAGATGCAAAGTCTGTGGCCGTTCGCAGTCTGGGGTATAGATCTAATCAGATCTCTGCCCAAAGGAAAGGGCGGCGTCAAGTATGCCGTAGTGGCCGTCGACCACTTCACTAATTGGGCTGAAGTTGAGCCACTCGCAACCATAACGACCAATAAAGTGCTGGATTTCGTAGTCAAAAACATCGTGTGTCACTATGGATTGCCAAGAAAGGTTATCTCGGACAACGGTACCCAGTTTGATAGTGATCTATTCACAGATTTTTGTGAACGGCATGGAATTATCAAGAGCTTTTCTTCAGTTGCTCACCCTCAAGCGAATGGACAAGTCGAAGTAGTCAATAAAACGCTAAAGGATACTCTGAAGAAAAGACTTGAGGACGCGAAGGGGGCATCGCCAGAGCAATCGCCTGAAGTCCTTTGGTCATACAGAACTTCCCATCGAACAACAACAAGCCATACTCCATTTTCCTTGGCCTACAGATACGAGGCTATGCTTCCTGTTGAGTTAGATTCTCCATCACATCAAAGAATAATGTATGATCAAGGCTCTAATAGCCAGCTATAGATGGAATCTCTTGATTTGGTCGATGAAAAACAAGAGCAAGCCCAACTTCGTGTAGCATCTTACCAGCAAAAGGTCGCCCGGTATTTCAATTCTAAATTACGCAAAAGGAAATTCAATGTCGGAGACCTAGTACTTAGAAGGGATTTTCTCAGCACCCGCGATCCGGCCGCTGAAGTACTCGGACCTAATTGGGAAGGACCGTACCAAATTGAAGAAATCCTTAAACTAGGCACCTATAAATTTGCTCGCTTAAATGGAGATCTCATTCCTTGCTATTGGAATGGAGAACACCTGCGCAAGTACTATCAATAAAAAATTCTTCTTAAAGAATTGGCTTGTATTAATTCTACTTTTTACAAGTTATGAAAAAGGGTTGGTCATTTTATGTGACTGATCGCTTATAAGTGTAAGATCATTTTGTTGATCACTCGTATAGACATGTGTTTGTCCATTTATTATGAGAAATAAAAGGGACTGTGCACAGCCAGTCATTTTTGCCAACTATTGTATTTATTACAAGTATTTGCTCATTACATGTGTTATTTTGCTGTATTTTTATTCATTGCTACGAGCAGTAATGTTCGAACAGGTCCTAGTCAAGCCAAGTGACCGAGGACCTAAAGTTCCTCAATCTCTTGGGGGGCATATAAGGCATCTAGTAAGCAAAGCATGTTGACAAGTATGTAAACACACGAGCAGAATAAGTGAAAGCATGCTACGGTACTTAGAGTATTTTTCAAAATTTTGTATTTTGTTAAATCAAACCAAAGTACGATGCTAAGTTTGGTCATGCGAACAGATGTTATAATAAATGCAAGTATTATAATATCAAAAATGTATTCTTTTACACCGTGAGCAGTTACTAATCGGATGTAATTGTTTGTTAAAAGGAAAAAATCTGCCCACACAGCAATTAAAGATAAAAAATGTGTTTACATTTCGACCCGTAGGTCTTATATTGAAAAATTAAAATTAAAAGAGAAATAAGCTAAGAGGCGGGAGGGTCTTGTGGATGATCCTGGTCGACAGCAGCTTTGGCTTCATCTTCCGGACCCTCAACACCAGTGACCAAAGAGATTTTGGGCGAGGTTGGGGTTTTCGCTCTCTGTTCTTCTTCCAAGCGAGCAACGCACCAGGCTATTTCTGTTTGCCTCATTCACTCGGATAGATAGCTGAAATTGGCCCCTTGATTGTGCTTATAGAAACCATAGAAGCACTTGAACGTGGCGCCCTTATACCTCTCAAGATTGTTGGCATTGGTTTTCTCGAGCTCAGTGATGCGAGCCTCCAACTTTTCATCCTCCTGCCTGCTCTCGATCAGGTCCGCCTCGGGTCTTTTGGCTTCGCAAAAGTTGATAAGGTGAGACTCTTTGTACAACGCCTTTGCCTCGAGGGCTTTTTCCAGAGCAGCCTGCTTTCCCTTTATCTCCTCAGCCATTTTATTTTTCTCCTCGAGCAATGCCGTATTTTCCTTCTGAGCCACCTCAAGCTGGTCGGCATATTTTGCTTTGACGACCTTAAGCTCCTCAGCGTGTTGTTGCTCATATGACTTGGATTGCTCAGTGATGATCCCCGAGCGGAGCCGGCTGGCAGTCACAGTCAGCATTGCCTGCGATCAAAACAAAGATTAAAATGGTTATAATAGATAAAAAGATTGAGTCTCAACAAGAAGAAACAACTTACACTGACGAGCTCATTTATGGCGCGATTCAGGATCTGGTCGACCTCCATCGATTTAGTCTTAGCCATGGCTTCATGGCTCCGCTCATGCCTCAAGATCCTTGTCATCTTGTCCTTGGCTAATCTTAGAGCGCAGCTCGATATGTTGTCCCCTGTTGGAGCAGGGGCAGCTGGCTGAGTCTGTTCAACTGCAGCCGGTGGGGAAGGGGTCGACCTGACCGATACAGACGGAGTTTCCTGCTCAACGGGGGATGGAGGTGGTGTTGTGTTTTTCGAAGGATCAGCCACTGGAGGGTCCTCAGTGCAGGCCTTCTTGGCCGGAGGATCTTTGATGCATTCCCCGCGATGCCTCCTGCTCGCAGGAGCATCAGGCGCACTGTAGAAATCGAACATGTTTTCGGATGCCATGTCTGCAGGAAGGCAAATACACGAACAGTTATATAGTATAAATAAATGAGTGTGCTATGTCAAAAAAGGAAATAAAGGCAATTGCAAGTAAAATACCTGAGCTATCATGGTTGCTACATTATATACTCTACTAGTGTTACACTCACTCTCTGGCATGAAGAAGTCTGAATCTAAATTGGGAGTGTACTTAAAGTTGTCGTCCCCGTCAAATAAGTGACAGGGAATTGGAAAACTATCTAAGAGCGAGAGATCGGTACCATTCTCATGCAAAGACTCGTCGATAGGCACAAGGGATTCAGAAGCTTTCTTCTTTCTCTTTCCCGAAGGGGCAAAGGGCGCGGCCGCTCGCGGGGTGCTAGAGTGTTCTGTGATTATCACGCCATTGGTCTCATCCTTTTAGGTTGCGACACATCTGGGTGCTGCTCTAGAATTTCCTCGCCAGTGGCACTCCCCGCGGTTGACTCCCTCACAGCTTGGTGAGGTGCCAGAAACCCGACCAGTCTCAGGTTGGCTTCAGTGACCAGGTGTTTGACGCTCTTCTCTACGTCAGTCATGCTGGCCAAGAGTGTTGCTCGGACTTCCATTTCTGGAGTGGGAGCCGGTCGCATCCATGGACCTGAAATATGCTAAATATCTAAGGGGAATGCAGATAAAATACAAGGAAAATAAATGACCAGGAGAGCAAAGATATTACCTCCTTGAGTGAAGGCAAGGTTGTTGGCGACCAGGTCGATAGTCAAAAAGTACTCTTGGTGGTACTTTCCTACATTAGACTTGTAGGTAGTCTCACTCAGGAAGGTGCGGGTCGATTCCTGGTGGCAAAAATGAATGAACCCCGTATTGTCCTGATTGGGGTTAAATTTGAGATCGAACAGGTAGTTGATCTCATGAGGTGAAGGGACAGACCATTTTTTATGGCTGTAAAGAATATAGAGTGCAGAAAGCATTCTATACCCATTTGGGATTATTTGGAAAGGAGCAACCCCAAAATAATTGGCCACTCCCTGGAAGTAAGGATGAAGAGGCAAGATTGCTCCTGCCTCAATATGATACCTAGACCAGGTGCAGAAGGCGCCACCAGGCAGGTTTGCTTGTTGGTCGATGGTGGGAAGGAATAAAGTAACCCCAGAAAGTCCATACTTTATGAGGAAATTATTCACCATCGTAGCAGTGATCGTGCTAGGGGGAGCAAGGTACCATTCGACGTCTGGTCAAATGATATTACGGAGAATAGCTTGATTTTGGATTTCTGGATCAGGAGTATTTTCATCTCGACCACTGGTCGAAGGAATTTCAGCCCGAGGAGCTGGCTGATTTGAAGGAGGATTGGATGATTTATTTTTCTGGGCTTTAGACTTTACGCGACCCATGTTTTGAGGAGGGGTCGGGGGATTATATGGGGTGTTTTGAAAAAAAAGGGATCTCCAGAATTAGCCGTGATGGTTATTCCTTATCCTCGAGCAGCTGGGCCAGCAGATCGTCATCGATTGGCCTCTCACCTCCCCATGGATCTTGCATGAAAATCTGCAAACAGAGAAGGGGAGATGAGAATCTACGGCCTAAAAACTTGTGTTTAAAAGTTGGAATAACGTTTCTCGTGTATAAAAGTTAAGCTTTTATATGACCAGCAGCATTCTGATAGAAAACAATACATTTCAAGCGAACAGTTTGGAAAATGGATTAAAAAGCAGAAGTGAAAAGTTTCTTAGGAAAAACTTGTCGACTCTGAAAGGGCGAGAAAAACCCAGTTTATTCTACATGCTTCGAAATCGAATTTTTACTTCGATTTCACGCCCTAAAGTTATGATCCTAACTACCCAACTACTCCCTCATCCCAGAAAAATGTTATTCTCCTACCAAATTTAGTGCAAATCAGTATGCCCATTTACCCTAAAATAGTTTCTTTCAAGAACGGTCAAGAACTCAGGATACAAAACAGATATAAAATGGATATTGCACAGCATTTCAACGACTGAAAAGGTCGATAAACTTACTTGGATAAAAATTGAAGCAAGTTTTGAGGCACTAAGTCAGTTGGCTAGGCAGAGACTCCGTGGATCATCGAGTTCATCTAAGGTTTCTGAGTTTTCTACACCTTTGTTCTTCAGTGTTCTTGAGGAGAAAGTGAAAAGTAAAAAGTAAAAAATGATCTTGGGGGATTATTTATATTGATCGTGGCACTGTAGAAGAGGTAATCATGGAATTACTTTTTTCAAGGCATGGGGAAACGCAATAGCCATCAGACAATTTTTTGGAAACTGAAAAGACATGATTGGTTGCCTTTTTCGAAAAGGCATGGGCAGCTCTGACAGATTTGGTGGGGTACGCGAAGGGTCTGTTCCCTAAGTTTACTTTATGCTGGTTGCAGTAAAATAAACTTGGGGGCAAATGTTTACCCAAAAATGGCTCCTGATGATGTGGCAAGAACTTATTACACGTGGTTGGCATGTGGTAGCGTCGAGGTGAAGAGGTGTTGTTCGACTATCGACCAGCTCCTTGTTGCTTCATTAGATCTCGCGATTAGATGCGACCAGCCTAATTGCATGCTTCGGTTTAGTTCTTTTAAAGATATGTAATCTTGTAATAACTACATTTATGGTCTTTTTTCTTTATTGCCTTGATATACTGATATTAATGATAATTAAGGCCCATTGGCCCATGTAACCCCCTTGAGCCTATAAATACGAATGAGAAGGCTCAAGGAAGGGACTTTTGACTCTTGACACTTTTAATCTTTGTATTCAGAGAAGAAAGCATAGTGTAATTATCAACGGAAAAGTTGTAATTCTCCTAAGGCTTGTGAAACTCAAGAACCCTAGTTCTTTGATCACGGCATTGGGATTCAACATCAATAATAACACTAAGTGGACGTAGGTTGTTACCACATTTTTGGGGTCAAACCACTATAAATTTCTTACAATTTGAATACATTCTTGATTGCCTTCTTATTTCTTTGTCATTGTTCTGACTCCATGTCGTTGGCCAAATCGAGGGTCAACACTGTTAATATTTAGACCTTGTACCTGGTTTAGTCCAGAGTTTTATTGCTTTAAATTTTCTTGTTTAACTTAGTAAAATTAAGAATTATTTTGAAAACTTGGGCTTTTTCAAGCTATCAAATTTCCAAATTCTAAGTTACAAAATTTTCAAAGACTTACAGTCTGATTGGTAGTGGCTTTGGATCCACTTTTATCATTTTCAAATTTTAAAATTTGTGGGCCCCATATAAATGCTTGATTGGTATAGTATTTTTGAAAATTTGATCCAAATCATATCCTAATTCTACGTTGTAAAAGAAAAAAATGACAAAACCACATTTTCTCACTTTTTTTTTTTATTTTCTTTTCAAAAACCCTTAAAAAAAAATCTCTCCACTTCGTTCTCTCCTCTAAGCAGCTCAACACTCAGTCTTTCTCTACCACGCCATTGCTGAGTCGACCAGTCCACCACATCGTTGCCAATACTCCATCAAAGGTGAGATCTTTCTCTTTCTCTCTATGCTCTACATCTAAATTTTTTTTTCTTTGCAAGCTTTGTTTGAAGACTTAGCCTTTGAATATATTTGTTGTTGATCTGAACTTTGATGTTTGATATTAAAAGAGAAATAAATCTAAAAGAGTAATAAATATGAATTTAAATGCTCTTGATTTGAGTTTGAAAGTGTTTTTGCTCTTGATCTGAGTGTGAATATTTTTTTTCCTAAAATCATACTTGTTAATCATTTTCTAGCCCTTATCCTATTCCCCAAAAATCAGATTTAATATTTTGTCTTTAACCCTTTCTTCTCTCAGTTTCCTCGAGTGCTAGATTTTTTTTATTACTCTGTGAATATGGAAACCTTAAGTGCTCCACTGCCATTAGAGGTCTTTAAAGAAGTAAAGAAAGAAAAATGACAAAATAAATGATGAATTGACTCGAAAATCTCAAACAGAAATAGGTAAGGAAGAAGGAAGTTGTGCTTAATTCCATTTGTATATGAAATATGTCCTTCAAGTGTTTGTTAACAATTTTATAAGAGACTGTAATTTCAAGTAAGGTAAGGGCAAGGCATGGTGGTTATCAAAGATTGCAATGGTCTGTTTAATATTTTGGCACCTGGGGTAGGTGTTGTTGGCGATATTTTTGAAGGTGAACTTAAAGTAGTGCTTAAAGTGATCTATGATTGTGTTAAATTTATTGATACTTGCTTTTCCTACATTGCAGGAACTTTTTGGATTTAAGCTTCATTTTCTAAGTACATTTTTAGTCCGTTAACCATGTTTCTAAGCACATTTTTGTACTGTTAGTCTAGCTTGAAATAGATATGCAAACTCACCATGTTTTCTACACATTGATTATATTGCTATACATATATTATATATATATGTGGTTAAAAAGGAAAAGTGGCAGCAATAATCCAAAATGACTATAGTCTTAATATATTTTATTTGGAAGTTATGTTGGATGCTTGGATTAAAATACATGTGGGCAAACCTGGTATTTGAGTTGAAGTTGGAGTTTGTATTTAGCTAGACCTTATGCTTAATTTAAGTTTTTCATGCTTGCTGAAATGGATATGGAATTGTTTACTGTTGTATTTTACAATTACTAGTTGATTTCCTTGTTGAAATTGATGTTACATCTTGTTTGGTGGAGTTTATTATTGCGAGGTCTATATTTATATAATTTGTGGTGTGATGTTGATGTCAATAGTGGGTTGATCTTGATGAAGCTCAAATAGATGTAGACCAAAGTTTTATCTTTGGTTGAGCCAGTATAAAATTTGGTTTTCTTCTTTTTTTTTTTTTTTACTGTTTATATTTTGATTCAAGTTCTGCATTTGTTTTTTTGGTACTATACACAAAAAAATTCAACAAAACACTATCTCCAAAACCAAAAACTTCAAATAAAACAAAAAATGTCAAGCTTTTGGTGCATGGTAAACACGTCATGAATTTTTTTTTTTTAGGAGCTCTTTTCATAATTATAATATATATATGTGTCCTAACATGTTATATGATCTTTATCAGGTAGTTGTACAAGCATAGACATAAGTATATCTCAGTGTATAGAATCAATACATCGGATCCCAGAATTCATAGTACAAATAGTCAACACCCCTATGTTTGTGGGTGTGCTTATTCGAATATTCATTTACATTGTGTCTGGTTTTCCTTAGCAAGAATAACTAGTACAATCATCTTCAAGAGGCTCTCCTATAATGGTGTGGATGTTTGATCTACTTTCATGTGAAATCAAGAAAATAAGATGAAAAAAATTCATTCAGGAACACCTGTTTATGAAGGCCCAAAAGATTAGAATATGAACACCTTTCATGTGTGTGTTTGATATGAACTTTTTTTAGTTTATAGTGCTTTTACAATAAAGATTGGAATATATAATATTAATATTGCTTACAATTACTAGTTGTTTTCCTTGCTGAAATTGATGTTACATTTTGTTTGGTAAAGTTTATTATTGTGGGGTCTATATTTATATAATTTGTAGTGTGATGTTGATATCAATAGTGGGTTGATCGTGTTGAAGCTCAATTGGATGTAGACCAACGTTTTTTCTTTGGTTGAGCCAGTATAAAATTTGGTTTTCTTCTTGTTTTTTTTTACTGTTTATATTTTGGTTCAAGTTTTGCATTTATTTTTTTAGTACTATACACAAAAAAAAAATCAACAAAACACTATCTTCAAAACCAAAAGCTTGAAATAAAACCAACAATTTCAAGCTTTTGGTGCATGGTAAACATGTCATGAATGGGGGGGGGGGCTCTTTTCATAATTATTATATATATGTGTGTGTCCTAACTTGTTCTATGATCTTAATCAGGTAATTTTACAAGCATAGACATAAGCATATCTCAGTGCAGAGATTCAACACATCGGATCCCAAAATTCATATTACAAATAGTCAACAACCCTATGTTTGTGGGTGTGCTTATTCAAATATTCATTGACATTGTGGTTTGTTCACCTTAGCAAGAATAACTAGTACAATGATCTTCAAGAGACTCTCCTATAATGGTGTGGATGTTTGATCTACTTTCATGTGAAACCAAGAAAAGAAGATGAAAAAATTCATTCAGGAACACTTGTTTATGAAGCCTCAAAAGAATAGAATATGAACACCTTTCATGTGTGTGTTTGATATGAACTTCTTTTAGTTTATAGTACTTTTACAATAAAGATTAGAATATATAATATTAATATTACTTGCATCAGTTACTCTATAGGATATTATATATTGATTGATTTTTTTTTTGTTTTGTTTATAATGCTTGTATAATTATGTAACGACCCAACTATTCTAAGATCTGGGACCATTAGAACTACTAAACATAGTTATTACTTTGAAGAACATATACATCAGAAACAATAAAAACTTTATTAAAACTTTAACATAATATTGTGAAAATTACAAAGTAAAAATAGAATTTTGTTATGGTATGGATACCCATTGTTTAAAACATAAAACATAATTTTAAACTGAAGAAAATTCTTTACAAAACTAAATGTGGAAAATACATAGAAACATAATTTAAAAGAAAACTAAAAATAACGTCATCCTCGATCGACATGCAGTCCGTTCATCCTCAACACACATGCCAAGCTTCCAAGAATCATTCCGCCTCTGTATCTAGTTTCCTACATCACACTAAAAAAATAAAGGAATGAGTCTAATGCCCAGCAAGGAAAATCTACTAAAAACAAAACATACATCGTAAACATAAGCATAAGACTACATCAAATACTATAAAAAAATATAAGACTATCTAGAACATATATCATAAGCATACACTATAAAACATATGGCTATAAAAACATCTATTACAATGGCCATCATACATCTTGGGGCTTGCTAGCTAGGCAATCATATGCCCATAAATCTACGGGGCTAGTTATCTAAACAAGTCATATAAATTTATGGGGCTTGTTATCTAAACAAGTTATTTGTTTTCTAAACAAATTATATGCTTGTTATCTAAACAAATCATATACCCAAGAACTAAAACATATCATAGCATAAACATATCATAACATAACATATCATAACATAAACATAACATAACATAAACATAACATATAAGCACATAAAATCTATCCTATTTTCCTTACCAAACTGAGATATTTGAGAACAAGAGCGGGATTAGAACACTCCTAAAACCAAAAGTAAGAATAGTGAGTATTTCTAAAGAGTAAAGAATAAATGTGGAAACTAAACCTTCAAGAAGAAACTTACCAAGAGAGACTTTAAGTTTCAAGAACCTAATCAAGAATCAATGACTAGAGTTAGAATCTGAATAAAAGAAACTAATAAAACTAAATAATTTTAAAGAACTGGACTTAAAAAATAGGAATACCTTAGTTGACCTTATGGATTGATCTAACTGAGTCAATATGCGACCCTAACAGTTTTTGGTAGGCACTACAGTTGCTATTTCTTTATTTTATCATCAAAATACTTAATTCCTTAATAATCATGCTTATGAGAAGTGTCATGTTCTTATTGGCTCTATCTAAACCTTAGGTTATAATTAAATAATATATCTAGGACCAGCAATATTAATCAAACCTTATGTTATAATTAATATTCTTAAACTATAGGTTAAACTTATAAAATCCATAACTGTTGCTACGAGTTTCCAACTAAGTCCCAACTTGAACCAAAATCCACGGAATATACTATAACTACTACTAATTACTACTACTACTACTACTACTACTACTACTACTACTACTACTACTACTACTACTACTACTACTACTACTACTACTACTACTATCTAACTAGCTAAGTAAAATTCTGGGAATCTACAAATTATAATATAGAATATTATATATGCTCATGAAATGCTTGAGTAAATCTATTGATAAATTAAAATTCAATATCATATCACCCATATATTATATTTCTGTTGTATTTTCAGATTTTTTACCAATCACAGATTTAGCTTTTTAAAATTCAAAAATAGTTTACAGACAATGAACCAATGACATTTTTTAAACATGTTTTGAGTAACTAAATTCAGATTTTCATTTAAGAATCATAGTTTTATAAAACACAATTTTCTAATCATGAACCAATCAGGCCCTTAAAAATTATTATCAATGGTATCTGCCCCCCCCCCCCCCCCCAAGCGATTAGGATTTATGGATATTCTAGGTCGCTTTTACATGGTGATAATACGAAAATTGAGAAATTTGGTACAGTGTTCTGTTGGGAGTACATTTTACATGATCATAAATATTTTCATGTATGTTTCATATATTAAACTAAATAACATATAAAACAACCTAGAAACATGTTTCTAATGAATTTCATAAAGTAAATCAAATAACAGAGTTTAAGAATCTTACGTTTACACAACGAATTTTGAGACTCCTTCCTTCACTATCTCTCACTCTTGTTCCTTTCTATCGCAAAGTAATGACAACAGAGTGAACTGGATATTCAAACTACACAGTCTTCCACAATTACCTTTGATCACCTAGACAAGAGTGAGCAATTCTCAACACATGAGATAGAAAAATTATAGAGAAGAAGACAAAATATGAACGACTACAGTAGTTCTCTTGAGTCTATGTTTTTGCTTTTTTAAAACACAACTTTCAGATTCGAACACCTTAGACTTAAGTACCTAATCATAACAACACCTTAGGGTTAATTTAATTTAATTTAATTAATTAATTAAAATAATAGCTTAAAATCAATATATGGCTGAATTTAAAATATTTTGCAAAGCCTTGGTATTTTTCCATTTTAAATTCAAATACTATTATTTTATATAATTATATAATAAAACAAAACCCTTAATATATAAATATTATAAACTAATTTCGTATATAACGAAATCTTATAAAGTTTTATTAAAACTTTAAATACATATACATATATATATAATTATAGTTATATTTAAACAATAATTAATTAATTTAAGTATTCATTCAAATTATCTACTTATGATTTGAACCTTGATTTAATATTATTTATCAATTTGGCACTAATTTGTAATAATTAATAAATTTGCCCAAATTTCTCTTTTCTTCTCTAAATTCCACATCTTAGTAAAACTATCCAAAATTAACACAAAACAATTTTGACAATCCTAATTGATAATTAAATCAATTAATCGAGACTATCTAGATGATATAATCAAAGGCATTGTGGGGACCATGAACCCATGAATTCAAGCTCCAATAAGTTACCGTAAAATTATTATCGAATAATTTCACTACCTTATTAATTTCTTCTGACTCCACTAAAGACTCGATATTGCACTCTTGAAATCATAGAACGCTTTACACTTAAAGTAAATATGCTATCCATTATTACAACCATAATTTTTCATTTAATCCTCTTTAGATGATCTACAACTCAGTTGGGTACAAATTACCGTTTTACCCCTCATTGTATTTTATCCTTAAATACAACTAATTTCCTTGTAAATGATATTTCCGTGAACTTTAATCACAGAAATGAGTACTCAATCATTTAGCTCGTTGAACCAAGATATAACGAGATCATGATGTCATTTCTTAGTAGAAGTTATAGATGTTCATATCTATAATTAACACTCCCACTTAATTATACTACCAAGTCCCCAAGATGTAAGTATGAACTAGTTCGTAGGGTAAGCTAGTAACGAACAATGTGTAAGTAGACCATATATATAACGTCCTCCTAATCAAGGACTGTTAAACTGTGTAGTTTAAATAGTGTTTAACTCGCTAAATGAGTCATTTGAGTTTAAACCGTGTAATTAAAACTAACCACATGTTTAGGTACTAAAAATTTCGATCAAAGGTCAACCATTTCATTAAAAGATTTTAATTTCCATACATGGGATCCCATCGTAGTTTAAATGGTTACAACCCCCCCCCCCCCCCCCCCCCAAATGAATACAAAAGCTGACCTAGGCAGCAAAATCACGGTCCAAACCTAGTTCCAATTGATAACCTCGGTCGTGGCTGATGAGCAGGTCGCATATTTACACTCTGCCCCTGAAGCTCTCCAACTCATGGTTGGTCCAGCTATTCATTTCCATTAGTTGCACCATTTAGCATCCGTGAGACAAGGCTCAACAAGAAAACATAAACATGCTTATAAGTAGTACATTATCAGATCACAGACTCATAACTAGCATGCCAGCAGTAATAACCCTACTCATGCATGCTATTAACTCAAATAAGTGACTATGGGGTCATGCCAAAGCTCAGTGACCATCTCTCACCTACCAGCCTTAGGGCTGGCCAAGCAGGTTTGATGCTTAACATGCTACACGACCCTAGAGGCATTGATTGGTGGTGAATAATGCATATTTATTGATCTCAAATGTTAAATTAAATTAAATTTTAATTAATATTTTCATGAAATTAATGAAAAATATTTTTACAACTGAAAATATTTAGTTTGAATTTAATTTAGTTTATTTTGCAGGAATTATGTTCATTTTGATACAAATAAAAAGAAAGATTCAATTGTGAAAGAAAGAAATGAAAAAAAAAATTGGCATTCTTGCAAGGGAAGAACCCAATTTAAGAAGAAATAACATCAGGCCCAGCCCAAGTCTCTACCATGCAAATCATATCGTGACTGAAGCTATTCAATATATATGAAATTCCAAGCTGCTCATCAACTCTTATTCCTACGCATGACTTGGTCTCTTCCCTTGTGATCGACATGTGGCAAGGTTGACCATCATTGTGCTTTGATTTGGAAAAGCAATATTCTTCCAGCTAACTTTCTAAATCAAATCCCATTTTTTTAGTTATTAGATTAAAAATTGTAGTTAATTGTATTGACTTTCACACATTTTTCGCTTCAGATTTATTTTCACTTTATTGTGTTATGTTACAATTGGGTCTCTATCCACTATTTAAAGGAGACCTTTGTACATATTAGTGTGTGTAATTTTTCATTGGCAAAAACTATAGTAAATTTTAGTCTTATTTTGTCTATCTCTTCTCATATTTTCTCTTTAGATTATTGTGAGAATGACTAGCATTTTTGGCTAGTTTCCTAGATAAGGTAAAGGATGATCCTATATGCAAGGTAAAATTTATTTGTGTTTTGATTCACCAAATGCTTAAAGTTTATACATTTGAGTAATATATTTTTTTTCTATTTTTCTCTATCTCTATATCAATTTATTTATCTATTTAGTATTATATAGAAATAGTCATGCTTTTTCTATGTGAATATGATTAGTACAAATATATTGATATTATAATTTTATGATTAGTCTTTTATTGCATTATTGCCAATAAGGTATATTGTCATTCTTAGCTTTTTCATAAGATTATTTTCTATGTTCCTAACGTGAGAATTGTTATTACTTGAATACATTTTATTATATATGTTCTTCATGTTTTATCTTCCGATTAAATTGTTGGGAAGTGAACGATTTAATTGTGTTATATGTGTGAATCAAAATCCAAATAAATGAGCCAAACATATAGGTGATTCTTGAAACCTTATCACTTTTGTTATTGAATTTTTCAACCAATTTTATTTTCAACATTTTCTCAAAAACCACCAACGATTTCTTTACTGTTTGTGCTTTAGTTCTACTAATCACCTTTTGATTAAGATATCTCTCTGTGGACACGACCGCCCATACTACACTACAACAACCGCTTTGTGAAGACAAGTTTGGGCGTAATCAAATTTTGGCGCCATTGCCGGGGAGATAAATATCAAAAGCTTAGTGGAATACATGGCCCAGAGGTAAGTCATTTTAGTTTTATTATTTGCTTTTTTTGTAAGTGTATATAATATTAGTGTTACCACATTATTGTTAGCTACTAATTTTTTTTATTTTGAATTTGTATTCTATTAATACGTTTTATTTATATATTTTTTATATTAGTGATTTTTTTTTCTCTTTCCTTTATGCATTTTTCTTTTCTTTTCCAATTATAGCTCATTGTCATTAGTTTACATATAACTTGTAGTGTTTATTTTGATTTTGATTTTACACCTCTTTTTTTTTTCTTTTTTTTTTTAGGAAAAAAAATTCGTTAGGATTAATTAGTGTTGCATATAGGACTAATTTGTTTTTTTTTTCTTCTTACAGTATTAGTTTCATTATATAAAAAAAAAAAAAATTAGTCATTAATTTTCTTTATATGTTATTTTTATTTTTAGTATTAAATTTTGTTTAATTGATTGCTTCCAAATTATCATTCATTGTTAATATAATAACTATTTGTCATTTAATTATTTTGTTTCTAATTTTACTTTTTAGCTTTAAATTTTTAGATTTTAAATTTTTAGATAATAACTTAGGTCTCATAATTTGTGTAACATTAGGTTTTAGATTAGCTTTAATTTAGGTTCTTCCTCTTTAACTCTTGTTTTAAAAAAAAATCATAAAATTTAGCATAAAACTTTTAGTATTGGGAACAATAGTGTAATGCCACAAGTGGTAAAAACTGAGAGTATTCTGTCTAGAAAGATTGGCTTTTAAGGTTTGTGATAGAGTACCCTCTACACTTTTCCTGGGAACCTTGGTTCTGTCTAGGAAAGTGTGGGACGAAGCGGTACCTTGGCAACCTTCCCAATTGGCCTGGGAATATTTCTTGTGTATGCCCTTGTATTATCACATTTTTGAACTTGTTACTATTTTTAAAAAAACCAAGCTTGTTCTTTCAAAATAAGTAAATTATTTTACTTATTAGTCATTTGGTTGAAAAGGTTTGAATTGTGATTTTTCATACTCATCTAGTAACCTCGGGGAGTTCTGGTGAGGCATGTGAGATCATTTCAAATTGTCCAAATTTACCAAGGAACAAGTTTAACAAAAAAAAAAAAGACCCCTAGTGACAATTCTTCTGATACATCCAACATTTCCTCTCCCACCTCAACAATTGCTCATAATCCTTTCGCAATGGCTCATCATGAGGAAATTCAGCAGAGAAGTTTGAATGACTATCTCCATCCTACTCGTACTCCTACCCTTTCTTGTATCATCTTTCCACCTAATATGCCCAACTTTGAATTTAAACCTGGCATGATTCAACTCTTGCCAAATTTCCATGGTTTAGAAAATGAAAATCCTTATGTGCATATTAGGGAATTTGAGGAGGTGGTAGCCACTTTCTATAACCAAGCTAATATCGCAGATACTGTGCGATTGAAGTTTTTTCCCTTCTCTTTGAAGGATAAGGCTAAAAGCTGGTTATACTCTCTGAGACCAAGGTCTATTGGAACATGGGATGAAATGACATCGTCATTATTCTTCCACAAATACTTCCCTAACCACAAGACCAATGGCTTAAAAAGACAGATTTCTACTTTTTCCCAAAAAGACAATGAAACTTTCTATCAATTCTGGGAAAGGTTTAAGGAACTGTTAACTCTTTGTCCCCACCATGGCTATGAAAAATGGCGCCTAGTCAGCTATTTCTATGAAGGCCTCACTATTCGTGAACGTCAGTTTGTAGAAATGATGTGCAATGGTGAATTTCTTCAAAAAGATCCTGAAGAAGCCTTGGAATATCTCAATGGGCTTGCAGAAAAATCTCATACCTGGACTGGTCCAAGTGCTACTGAAAGCACTAACCGAAATCGACCAGCAGGAATTTACCAATTGAGGGAGGAGGACAGCCTCAAAGCCCAAGTTGAGTCCTTAACAAAGCAACTTGAGGCATTTAAGACAAAAGGTGGGCAAGGACTTCATATGATTGCCCGAATAGAAACACATGAGCCATGTTTTGTGTGTGGAGGAACGGATCATTTAGCTAAGGACTGCTTAGCTTTTAGTGAAATAAGGGGGGTTTATGAAGAGCAATGTAATGCCTTAGGGGCCTATAATAAGTCATTCTCTCATACGTACAACCCTGGTTGGAGAAACCACCCAAATTTCAGCTGGAGAGATCCTAACCAAGCACAATCTTCTGGAGGGCAATGGAGAAATGAGCACCAGTCTCAACCATCAAAAGCTCATCCTACTCCTCAATACAATACTCCTCCTCAAAGGAGTTCTCTTGAGAACACCCTTCATTCATTCATGGAGGAGCAAGCCAAAATAAATCGTCAAATGATGGAAGAAATCAAGGACATGAAAAGTCAATTTTCAAAACTGACTGGATCCTTGGTTAATTCTGAAAGAGGCAAACTTCCTTCTCAGCCTCAATTTAATACACAAGGGCAACATATGACTCAAACCTCCAACTCTAACGATCAAAACGTTAAGGAGGCTAATGCCATCACCACTAGAAGTGGTAAAGCTTTGGAAGATCCACCAAATTCAAATACTACTTCATAATTTCCAAATGTTGTCTCTGAAAGTGTGCCATCCAATGCTTTTGCAAAAGTTCCATTTCCCCAGGCTCTAAGACCTGCTGGGAAAATTCCTGAAAATAGAGGAGAAATCCTTGAGCACTTGACACAAGTGAAGATAAACCTTCCTTTGCTTCACATCATCAAACAAGTGCCAGCCTATGCTAAAATCATCAAGGATCTTTGCACTGTAAAAAGGAAGCATCATGTCAAGAAGACTGTTTTCTTGACTGAGCAACTTAGTGCGGTAATTGAACAAAAGACACCGCCAAAATACAAAGATCCTGGTTGTCCCACCATTTCCTGTCAAATTGGGACTCATGAATTCAGCCAAGCCTTGCTAGACTTAGGAGCGAGTGTCAATCTCATGCCTTATTATGTCTACTCGCAACATGGTCTTGGTGAAATCAAGCCTACTTCTGTAGTCTTACAACTGGCTAATCGTTCTATTAAGAAGCCTCGGGGTATTGTTGAGGATGTTCTTGTTCAAGTTGACAAATTCTATTACCCCGTTGACTTTCTCATTCTGGATACTCAATCTGTGGTTAACATGGAGTCAAAAATCCCTATCATACTTGGAAGACCTTTCCTTGCTACAGCTAATGCCCTTATTAACTGTAGGAATGGTCTCATGAAAATATCTTTTGGGAATATGACTCTCGAGGTCAATATTTTTCATGTTGCAAAGCAACCACATGATGATGATGAGTGTTATCAGACATTTCTGATTGACATGCTCATTCCTGAGGAGATTCAATTGCAAAGCAATTATGATGATCTTGATGAACTCCTCTCTTTTCTAAAAGTTCTAGTTTTGATGAGTCGATTAATGAAATTTCTTGTTACAAAGACTCACAAAACGGAAGAAAAAAGTTTTGGCAACCTCGCTTTGAAGAGCTACCTAGTGAAAGGGAAAAGCGAAAACCTTCTGCTGAAGAGGTTCCTATTGTTAAGTTAGCCCAACTACCTGAGGGTTTAAAACATGTCTTCTTGGGAGATGGTGATACCTTTCCTGTTATCATTTCGTCCAAACTCGATCCTTCACAAGAAATTAAGCTAATTAAGCTACTGCAAAAGCTTAAATCTGCATCAGGTTGGACGATCGCTGATATTAAAAGCATTAGCCCTTTAATTTGCTCCCATCGAATCAATCTGGAGGATGGGGCAATCCCTCGAAGAGATCCTCAAAGAAGACTGAACCCCACAATGAAAGAAGTTGTGAAAAATGAAGTGCTGAAACTTCTGGATGCTGACATCATTTATCCAGTGGCTGATAGCAAATGGGTTAGTCCAACTCAGGTAGTGCCTAAAAAGTCGGGTGTAACTGTTGTTGAAAATGAGAAAGGGGCCCTTGTCCCCACAAGAACTGTGACGGGTTGGCGCATGTGCATTGACTATCGAAAGTTGAATTCTGCCACCCGCAAAGATCATTTCCCACTACCATTCATCGATCAAATCCTTGAACGTGTGGCTGGTCATCCTTTTTATTGCTTTCTTGATGGCTATTTAGGCTATTATCAAATTGAGATTGCAATGGAGGATCAAGATAAGACCACTTTGACATGTCCTTTTGGTACTTATGCTTTTCGACGTATGCCATTTGGACTGTGTAATGCACCAGCCACCTTCCAAAGGTGCATGATGAGTATTTTCAGTGACATGGTTGAAAAATGTATGGAAGTATTCATGGATGATTTAACAATCTTTGGAAACTCTTTTGATGCATGCCTTCTTAATTTAGAAGTTGTTTTGACACGATGTATTGAGAAAGATCTTGTGCTCAATTGGGAAAAATGTCATTTCATGGTATCTTCAGGCATAGTCTTGGGACACATTGTCTCTGATAGAGGAATTGAGGTTGATCAATCTAAGATTGATCTCATTTCTAATTTGCCCACTCCAAAAACTGTCAAAGATGTCAGATCTTTTCTTGGGCATGCTGGTTTTTATAGGAGGTTCATTCAAAACTTTTCAGCGATTTCTCGTCCGCTATGTAACCTCTTAGCCAAAGATGCTACTTTTGAGTGGACGCCTCAGTGTGAGGATGCCTTTCGAACACTTGTTGCAAAATTGACCTCTGCCCTTATTATGCAGCCACCTGATTGGGATTTACCTTTTGAAATCATGTGTGACGCAAGCAATTTTGCTGTAGGAGCTGTTTTGGGACAACGAAGGGAGGGGAAACCTTTTGTTGTCTACTATGCAAGTCGAACTCTTAATAGTGCTCAAATGAACTATTCCACTACTGAAAAAGAGTTGCTTGCCGTTGTCTTTGCTCTTGACAAATTCCGAGCATACTTGATTGGCTCACCTATTACAATCTTTACAGATCATTCTGCCCTTAAATATCTCCTTTCCAAAAAGGATTCTAAGGCACGCTTAATACAGTGGATCCTTTTATTGCAAGAATTTGACATCACAATCAAAGACAAGAAAGGTGTTGAAAATGTCGTGGCAGATCACTTATCCCGACTTGAATTCAGTGATTCCGCTAATGGTCCACCTATTCGTGATGATTTCCCCGATGAACAACTGCTTGTTGTTACTAAGTTACCATGGTATGCACATATTGTTAACTACTTAGTAACAGGTGAACTTCCTTCTGAGTGGAGTTCACAAGACAAACGCAAGTTTCTGGTCGAGGTGCACAATTTCTATTGGGATGATCCATACTTGTTCAAGTATTGCCCCGACCAGATCATGCAGAGATGCATCCCTGATGATGAGGTGTCTAGTGTTCTGAACTTTTTTCATAATGATGCTTGTGGTGGTCACTTCTCTGTGAAGAAAACTGCTGCAAAAATCTTACAGTGTGGTCTTTATTGGCCCACTTTGTTCAAAGACACCAATGAATTCTGTCGTTCATGTGTGAGGTGCCAGAAGTTAGGTTCTTTGTCCCGTCGTCATATGATGCCTTTGAACCCAATTCTTGTGATTGAGATATTTGATTGTTGGGGGATAGATTTCATGGGACCATTTCCATCTTCTTCTGGTTACATTTACATTCTCCTTGTTGTGGATTATGTTTCCAAATGGGTCGAGGCTGTACCCTGTCGAACCAACGATAATGCAACAGTTACCAAGTTCTTGAAAGAGAATATTTTGTCAAGGTTCAGTACGCCTCGTGCCATCATTAGTGATCAAGGCACTCATTTTTGCAATAAGTCTTTTGAGGCTCTCATGTGCAAATATGGTGTACTTCATAAGGTTTCTAATTCCTATCATCCGCAAACCAATGGGCAAGCAGAGTTAGCCAATAGGGAGATAAAAAAAATTCTGGAAAAAACGGTAAATCCCGACCGAAAAGATTGGTCTTCTCGTCTTCTTGACGCACTCTGGGCATACCGTACTGCTTTCAAATCCCCTCTTGGGATGTCTCCCTATCGGCTTGTTTATGGGAAAGCCTGTCATTTGCCTGTTGAACTTGAGCATAAGGCATATTGGGCTGTAAAAGCCTTTAATTCTGATCTATGTGCTGCAAGCATTAATCGCAAACTCCAGTTGTCTGAAATTGAGGAGTTGAGAAATGAGGCATATGATCATTCCAGGATCTACAAGGCAAAAATGAAAGCTGCTCATGATAAATAGATCCTGCGAAAGCATTTTGAGGTGAATCAAAAGGTGCATCTTTATGATTCTCGGTTGCATTTCCACCCAGGTAAGTTGAGATCGCGGTGGACTGGCCCATTTGTGTTGAAACAAGTTTTTCCCAACGGTTCTGTTGAAGTTGAGGACCCAACTGATGGGAGAATTTTCAGAGTCAATGGCCAAAGATTGAAGCATTACATCGAGAGTGTGAGTCATGTTGAAGAGGTCCTTCTTGAGGACCCTGTTTATACACTCTGAGTTGTTTATTTCTTTTACATGTTTTATTTTATTTTATTTTTCTACTTTTCTTTTAGGTTTGTGTGTTTTCGTTTTTTGTTTGTTTTTGGTTTGTTTTGTTGCTATCAGGTTGTTTCAATTATCGCCCCGTGGATATTGTCATCTTCCAGGTGTTCTCCTTCCCTATCTTTTTCATTGCATATTTGTTTTGACATTGAGGACACTGTCTGATTTTCGGTTGGGGGTGGTGAGCTCTGGTGAGCTTTCATTTGGAGAATTACATTGTTGTGTTGAATTTTTAAGTCAAATTTTCTCAAAATTTTCTAAGCATGATTGAAATATTTTGTTTGAGTTGGTTTTTGCTATGTTTAGCTATTAAGGAGTGATTTCTAGAGTTCTTTAATGCACTTTCCAAACATGTGGTAAGATGGTTGTTAACACAAATAGTTGAGAAAATTTTCAAGTTTAAAGTTTTCCATTTTTTTGGTGAGTTGTGAGAGTTGAGAAAACGACTTTTTGAACTTTTATTGATCATTTGAGTTGGTCAAATCAGATTTCTGGAATTTAAAACATGACATGTACTGGAGGGATAATTTCATGTTTAAAAGAGCCTTTGTTGTAATGTTATTTTCATGTTTCTTTTTGTTCATGTATTTAGGTGTTGCCTCTTGTCAAAAAATTCAAAAAAAAAATCAAAAGAAAAAAAAATAATAATAGAACAAGAGCAACATTTCGTTATTGTGTTTTCTTTTTATTTTATTGTCAAAAAAAAAAAAATTGTCCATATAAAAAAAAAATGAATGAAAGAAACATCACTTCATATGTTTCTTAAAAAAAAAAGTGTTCTTTCCTATATTTATAATTTTCTTTTAGTTGGCTCTTTATTCTTCGAGTTTCTTGTGTAAATCCCAAAAGTTGTTTGTCATTTGAATTCTAATTATTTGATTTGTCTATCTTGTGATCAATATTTGTTCAAATTGTTTGTCCTAAAAAGTTGTCTTCTCTCATTTGAGCGTTAATTGTTACAATTCCAACTCCAAGAGTGTCATCTCTCCCATAAAAAAAAATACTTTCAATGCCTGTGAGGAATTTGGAGAGTCCTTTATGCTTTTGAGATTTTTCGATACTATTTGTGTTATGGTTTGTGGTAAGAAATGGATATGGTTTGGTGCACACACACACAACTCTGGAATTACAACTGAATAGTCTACATAACAATTTCTGATTTCTTGATGATATTTTAAAAATGCTTGGCTAGTTTTGATTGGTTTGACTTGATTACTCATCTTGATAATTTTTTTTCTCTGCTTGAATTGCTAGGGACTAGCAATAAGCTGGTTGGGGGTTGTGATTGGTGGTGAATAATGCATATTTATTGATCTCAAATGTTAAATTAAATTAAATTTTAATTAATATTTTCATGAAATTAATGAAAAATATTTTTACAACTGAAAATATTTAGTTTGAATTTAATTTGGTTTATTTTGCAGGAATTATGTTCATTTTGATACAAATAAAAAGAAAGATTCAATTGTGAAAGAAAGAAATGAAAAAAAAATTGGCATTCTTGCAAGGGAAGAACCCAATTTAAGAAGAAATAACATCAGGCCCAGCCCAAGTCTCTACCATGCAAATCATATCGTGACTGAAGCTATTCAATATATATGAAATTCCAAGCGGCTCATCAACTCTTATTCCTACGCATGACTTGGTCTCTTCCCTTGTGATCGGCATGTGACAAGGTTGACCATCATTGTGCTTTGATTTGGAAAAGCAATATTCTTCCATCTAACTTTCTAAATCAAATCCCATTTTTTTAGATTTTAGAATCAAATCCCATTGTTTTAGTTATTAGATTAAAAACTGTAGTTAATTGTATTGACTTTCACACATTTTTCGCTTCAGATTTATTTTCACTTTATTGTGTTATGTTACAATTGGGTCTCTATCCACTATTTAAAGGAGACCTTTGTACATATTAGTGTGTGTAATTTTTCATTGGCAAAAACTATAGTAAATTTTAGTCTTATTTTGTCTATCTCTTCTCATATTTTCTCTTTAGATTATTGTGAGAATGACTAGCATTTTTGGCTAGTTTCCTAGATAAGGTAAAGGATGATCCTATATGCAAGGTAAAATTTATTTTTGTTTTGATTCACCAAATGCTTAAAGTTTATACATTTGAGTAATATATTTTTCTTCTATTTTTCTCTATCTCTATATCAATATATTTATCTATTTAGTATTATATAGAAATAGTCATGCTTTTTCTATGTGAATATGATTAGTACAAATATATTGATATTATAATTTTATGATTAGTCATTTATTGCATTATTGCCAATAAGGTATATTGTCATTCTTAGCTTTTTCATAAGATTATTTTCTATGTTCCTAACGTGAGAATTGTTATTACTCGAATACATTTTATTATATATGTTCTTCATGTTTTATCTTCCAATTAAATTGTTGGGAAGTGAACGATTTAATTGTGTTATATGTGTGAATAAAAATCCAAATAAATGAGCCAAACATATAGGTGATTCTTGAAACCTTATCACTTTTGTTATTGAATTTTTCAACCAATTTTATTTTCAACATTTTCTCAAAATCCACCAACGATTTCTTTACTGTTTGTGCTTTAGTTCTACTAATCACCTTTTGATTAAGATATCTCTCTATGGACACGACCACCCATACTACACTACAACAACCGCTTTGTGAAGACAAGTTTGGGCGTAATCAGGCGGTCAAGCATGTATCTCACTTTCGGATTGGCTTAACCTTATCGGCCAGCGTTCAGCACGCTATTACCACTCTCGGATTTTAAGTTGAGTCTTTAAACTCTCAACTCATAAGTTGAGTCCTTTATCCGTCAGCTAATAGGTTGAGTCTTTCCAACCTTTGACTGATAAGTCATGTCTCTAACCTTCGAGTGATAAGTTGAGTCTTAACCTTCGACTGTTAAGTCGAGTCTTATCCTTCGACTGATAAGTCAAGTCTTAACCTTCGACTAATAAGTCGAGTCCCTTAAAACTGACTATTCCCTTGACTATTAATCCAAGCCCTTCACCAAATAACACAGAAAAGCGTTAAGCTTATAAGCTGAGCTTCCCCCAATCAGATATACAGACCAAAAATTATTACATCACATAGGCACTCACGACGCATTCAATACGTCTAATAAAACATTCTCAATATAACGTTAATGTTGTACTATAATCAGGTCAAGCCATAAATGCAGACTGGGTGAAGTTTTCGTACCTTAGGTCCGAGTGCGAAATGTACTAAAAATGACCCTCGAGCACGATCCTAATTTCGAGACCTAGCAATAACCTAGTCAATACCAATAGAAAATCTCGTGAAAATGAGCAAATAAGGGCTTCCATACCGAGTCCTGGCCTCTGGGACGTCGAATTCTACTAAACCAAGTAGTAGGATCGATCTTGAGCCCTTAGGTTTGACTTCTTGTACTTAAAAACCCTCCTAGGGCTCAAAAACCTTTAAGAGTTGCGGCCCGCCCCAAGTCAGAGAGTCAATGTTCTCCTGCTTCAACCCACACCGCAGCGCTCCCTAGCAGGCGCCACAGCTCAAATTTCCCGAAGGCACCAGCTTCTACCAACATTCAAGATAGTCACGGCGCCCCAAGAACAGAGCCATGACTCGACATGAAAACCCCATTTTTTTCTTTATTTTCTTCAAGCCAAATCCTTCCAAAAGCCTATCCCAACATAGCTAAAACTCAAAAATAAACCCCCCAAATCAACTCAGTAGCTCAAACCCAATAAACCCAAGCAAAAGCTTGGCAAAAACCCCTTCAAATCCCAAAATCAGAGTTGAGATTTCCAAACTCCAAAAACTCAACTGAAAACAAAAAAACACAGAGATTTAGGGCTAGAAATCATTACATCTGCTTCCCCAATCGATAGTAAGCCTTTCCCCAAGAAATCCCAAGCCTAAGCTGGCCTCGATTCTCCTAAAACCACATGAATTCTCAAGAAATTTGAGAAAGAAAGTATGTTGCCGAGAGAGAGAAAAGGGAGAACGTGTTTCTCTGTTTATTTGTGTTTTTCTTAGGTATACTTAGACTCTAAGTAACGCTAAGTAAATCCCGAGGCTCGAGGTACCAAAAATGGTCAAAACTCCCAGAATTCCCTCCTATTCTTTCTAACTCCAAATATATCCTCAAATATTCATCCCCATCACCCGATATCCCGGTAATGTGCTAAATACTCAAAATACCCCTTGACTCACCCTGAGTTGGGTATAGGATCCCGTTGTGACCTCCCCGCTAACATGCTCCCTAGGATCGTCTAGGCCAAGTAACCCAAATATATCCACATAATAATGTGGTCTCACACATATATCACATGTATGCTAAATATACTCATAACGGGCCAGATTACGAAAATTGCCCTTCTAGTAAGAAACGAGCCCACATGCATATTTAATACACCTAAATATGCATATCTAGTCATATTATCATACAACTCACATAATTACATGCATACATATCACATACACATATAATTCTCACAAATTTCCATCTTGGCCCTAAGCCTTATTAGGTAATTTGGGGCGTTACAATATTATAGATTGGCAAGTCAATGTAAATCATGTGCACTGACTAATCTTAGGACTAACTTATTTTTGAACATATAATCATATTTATAGTCCACTGTGATTACATCACTATAAATATGATTAGCTATATTCTCGGGATTTAATAGAAGTTTATATGAAACAAATAATCATGAAAATAAAACATGTGAGCAAAGTGATTGACCAAGTCAAAAATGATTTCTATTCTTTTATTGCTAATAAAATTAGATTACAAAGAAATTAGATTTTAATTAGGGAATAAAACTCCAACAAACTCCCACTTGCACTAATTGAAACCAATGCCTTAAATCTACTAATCTCATTTCCTTGATATGCTTATGAAATGTCATTTCTGGCAGTGTCTTTGTAAACGGATCTGCAAGAATGTCTTCAGATGCAATCTTCATAACCTTCACATCTTCACTGGACACATATTCTCGACTTATGTGATACTTCCTATCTATATGCTTAATCCTCTTGTGACTTCGAGCTCCTTTCGAGTTGGACATCGCTTATGTTTTGTCACAAAACAACACAAGCGGTTTATCAATATCTAGAATAACACCAAGGTCTAAATAGAATTTCTTTAACCATACTATTTCCTTAGCTTCTTCAGTAGTAGCTATGTACTTAGCCTCCATGGTGGAATCTGAGGTCGCTGACTGTTTTACGCTTTTCCATATCACAGCTCCACCCCCACGAGAAAACACCATTCCAGAAGTAGACTTCTTTCCATTGACATGAGTCTGGAAATCTGGATCAGTGTAGCCTATAGGGTTCAGAACACTACCATTGTAGACTAACATATAATCCCTAGTCCGTCTTAAATATTTGAAGATATGCTTAACTGTTATCCAATGTTCAAGTCCTGGGTTTGATTGATACCTACTCACTACTCTCATTGTGTAATGCCCTACTTCCTTAGAGCCGTTACTATGTGAGTTTAAAATGTGCTTTCAACTCGTTAATCGAGGTTTAGGTCAAAAGTGTAATTAAATCATAAACAGAGTAATAAATTTCAAAAATAATTTCAATTACTGAAAAACATAATGTGTTTGACACTTGGGATCCCAAAATACTGTTTAGAAATATTTATAACATATAAGTAAAAACCAAGTCAACTAGACGACAAAATCTAGGTTTTAATACAATCATCTCTCAAAACCACTGGTTGTGGTAGCCCGGCAGGCTGATCTATCACTCTAGCAGACACAAACGAATGAGTAGCTTCTGAATCAAACAATACAATATAAGAAGATCCAGCACTAGAAATCAGACCTGTCACAACTGATGGGCTAGCCTTCGCCTCAGTCTGAGTCAAAGTAAATACCCAGGCAGGAGCAAGACTGTCACTCTGCTTCAGTTCCTCTTTCTTGACTTGAGGGCAATCCCTCTTCAGATGACTGGCACTCCCACAGACAAAGCAGGCCCTAATCCTGCACTCACCCTGGTGTCATCGCCTGCACTGCGGACACACTGGAAAACTCCTCCAGTTGTCACTTCCACCCTGACGACTAGTAGAAGCACCCCATGTCCTCCTATCTGAACTGGGAGGAACAAAGGAATCTGGGGCCTTCCTCTTCTGCTCACTAGAGCCACCACCTCGACTGGTTCCAATAACAGGAGGCACTATCCTCCTGACATCGCGCCTAACAACGCTTTCCTTCCAGATCTGATCCTCAGCCCCCTCAGCTGTAAGGGCCTTGTCTACAACCTGAGCATAAGTAGTAGTCTCTGGATCCAAGGTAATCTTCACATCATAAGCAATCATAACATTCAAACCCCGTATGAACCTATCCCTTCTTGCTGCATCAGTCGGTACTAAATCTGGCGCAAACTTCGCCAATCTGTCAAATCTCAAAGCATACTCAATCACGGTCAATCGGTTCAGAGTTAGGTTGATGAACTCGTCAACCTTCGTAGCTCGAACTGCCACACTGTAATACTTCTCATTGAATAAGTTTCTGAACTCTTCCCAAGTCATAACTGTTACGTTCCTTCTCTGAACTACCATGTATCACCAGATGCGGGCATCCTCTCTGAACATGTAGCTAGCACAAGCTATGTAACTCCCTACTACCTTAGAGCCGTTACTAAGTGAGTTTAAAACAGAAATTGTGCATTTAATTGACTCAAAGTGGTTTCTAAAACCAAAAGTGTGATTAAACTAGAGTTTAAGGCTGTATTCTTTTAAAATGGTCAACTTCATTGAAAATGTTAAATATAAAACATCTGGGATCCCAAAATAAGGTTTACAAAATATTTACAACTCAAAAATAGATCTACACTTGATCAGTTATCAAAAGAATGGTTAAATACAGCCATATACAAAATGCCCCCAACCAAAGCAGTCGGGCAGGCCGAACATGTACGCGCCGCCCCCACGCTCTCCATACTCATGGCCGGTTGACTGACTCCTTGCTTTTACCTGCCACACGGAGCACCCGTGAGCCGAAGCCCAGCAAGAAAACCCAAATAACACATAACATATGCAAAACAAATAGCTGGCAATAATTCACTGACACATAGGAAAACCATCATAATAAACAAGTACGGCCATGCCGCTCCCAAGGCCTTACCAAAGCCTGGAGTTTAGGTTCTCACCGCGAGGATAACTCATGTATCCCTTGGGTCCCACCCTGAATATAAGCATCCCATGTGCTGTGTGTTACTTTCGGCCCACGGCCGCCCCGGCCTACGCCGTACTCTGCCTCTGCCGCTCATTTCATCATAATCACACATATAGTACATTCAAAATAAACATTCACACACATCACGGTTCATTTAAGGTTAAGCATTTGCACGTAATACAATCCGGGGCCACGCCCTTCAATCACACAGTGGGGCCAAGCCCTAAACTCGGGTGTTACAGTTTTCTTACCTGTATTCCGTGCTTTCCGATGCACCACGATCACGAGCACGGTCCACAAGCACGAGCCCCTCCGAAATCCTAGTCACAACACACATAAAACACTTTCAATACTAATCAAGCCTAGAACCACTTCCCGGGACCAATCCCGCACTCCCGGGACCTCTAAATCCACAAAACAAAGTATCGGAACCATCCCCCGTGTCCCCGGGCAAAACCCCTAAAAATTCAACATTTGGGCTGCCAAAATGGCCTAGGGCCGCAGCGCCCAGAGCCCAAGCCCCCATCCTGAAGCCTCCTCGCGCCGCGGCGCCCAAGAACAGGGCCGCGGCGCTCCATCGCGAACCCAGAAAATCTGGGTTTTTCCCGCATTTTTCCCGAGCTTTAACCTCTCCAAATCACCCCAAACCAATACCTAAACCCCAAAACTCAAATCCAAACCTCATATGAACAATCTAACATCCTATAAACACTAGAATCAACTCAAAACATCAACACACCCAAGATTCACTCCTATGATTTCAAATTTCAGCAACTAACCCCAAAACCCAACAATGTTTAGCTTAGGCATTTTAATTCCTTAAATCAAAACAAAATCCATACTTAGATATGTATAAAACCTTTACCTCAAATGAAGAATCCACACAAGTCCTTGATCCCCTCCTAGACTCCCACTTCTCCTTCTCTTCTTCTTCTTCTTCTTGCTTGCCCTAGCCTTTCTCTTCTCTTCTTTTCCTTCTCTTCAAATTTTATCAAGACACTAAATGCCCAATACTCCAAACCGTGCCCCCTATATCCCAGCTGCCTTTTGTCTATTACCCTTGCCAAAAGACCAATTTACCCCTCCTTACTAATCCTTCTAAGCTAAACCTTCAAGGGTACTTAAGTCTTAACACTTTCATTTCAATTCTACCACTTCCTATCTTAAAACTTGTTACTCACAGCAGTTACAAGTGGTTACCAAAACACCAATAACTAATCACTCTTTCTAAACTCAACTTATAAGATTCCCGAAGTACCCCTGGGCTCCTCCCGAGCCGGGTACAACATCCCGTTGTGACTTTTAGACTAACTGGCTCTCTAGGACCGTCTCGATGCGTGCATCCTGTTAAAACATCACATTCACATGGCACAATTCACATAATACAATTATCACAGTTATGTCCTAACATGGCCCAGTTACAATCATGCTCATTTTAAGACAATCAGTTCTACATGCATACTGATTCACATAGTCATGCATCTCAAATAATCAAATAGTCATATAACGTGCAATAAATCATAATGATGCATTAAACTTAATAAAGTCACACACAAAATCCCATCATGCCCTCCAGGCACACTACTCCAGGCCCTTAAGCCTTAACACTGAATTTGGGTCGTTACAAGCTACCCTCTCATTTCCCTGAATCCTCATAAAATCCAGAATTGAGGAAATCATATTTATCCACTGCTCAGCCTGCAGTGGGTCTGATCCACCTTCAAAGGTGGGAGGATGTTATTTCCTGAATCTCTCATACAAAGGCTCCCGCTTGTTCTCCATAACAGATTGAACCGGTACTGGCGCCACAACCTGCTGAACTGGCAACCTAGTGACCTGGGGTGAGGCCTGCTACCTCAACTGTTGAAGATCTTCCTCTGCTCGTTGCAGTCTTGCTTCCATCTCAGCAAACATCTCTTGCCAATTCTGTGGGGCAGGTGGAGGGTCCTGACCCTAGTTGTCATCCTCGACCCTACTGCCGCGGAGTCTAGATGATTGTCGAGGCATCTCAACAAATATGCCTGCAACCAACGACGTTGTTCATCAGGCATGATAACAACATCCAAAACCATCTCCCAAACACATCAACCAACCACAGACAGTAATTCACATAACGTACAGATAGCATATAACACACAACGGGCCATGCCTTGGCATCATGCATATGTTAACTCATTCATCATGCTCTATATAAAATAAGCAGGCAAACAGGGCATTCAAGCACATATTCAAGCATATTAGTCAATCATAACAACCAACCCTGAGTCAAGCTTGTCACTGACAGCGAGCGTACATGTTCGGTCAATCTCCAAAACAATAAACCTTGGCTCGCTCTGATACCAAGTTGTAACGCCATACTTCCTTAGAGTCGTTACTATGTGAGTTTAAAATATGCTTTCAACTCGCTAATGGAGGTTTAGGTCAAAAGTGTAATTAAATCATAAACAGAGTAATGAACTTCGAAAATAATTTCAATTACTGAAAAATATATTGTGTTTGACACTTGGGATCCCAAAATATTGTTTAGAAATATTTATAACATATAAGAACAAACCAAGTCGACTAGACAACAAAATCTAGGTTTTAATACAATCATCACTCAAAACCACTGGCTGTGGCAGCCAGGTAGGCCAAACATGTACGCGCCGCTTCACGCTCTCCGTACTCATGGTTGGTCGACTTTCCCCTTGCCCTCACCTTCACCACAGAGCACCCGTGACCCGAAGCCCAGCAAGAAAACCCATACAAGCAGAAAACATATGCATAACAAACACTCAGCATATTAACAGGCCATCAATAGGCTAAACTCATACAGCCATGCCGTCCCAGGCGCTTTACCAAGCCCTGGGTTCGCGGTCAACACCGTGAGGATATCCTAGGTATCCTTTAGGGTTTCACCCTGGCAACTCGCACTCCACGTGCTCAATGCTGCTCCTGAACCCTTGCCGCACTCGGCCTTGCACCCCACGTGCCTAACGTCGTTCCCAGCCCCTTGCCGACCTCGGCCTGCGCCGTTCCTGGCTCTTGTCGAACATTCACACATTTGCATTCATAGCATAATAAAGCATATACTGAACATGAACAAAGTCAATCAAAGTGCTATGCCCTGCAATGCAATCATATAGGGCTCTGCCCTACATACAAGCTTTATGGGAACAGTGGTTTTCTTACCTGAGTCCCGAGCTTTCCAAGCATCGATATCCCTTAAACTGAGCCTCGCCGAAACCCTAGTCACAACACATTAACAATATTCATCCATTAAGTTCTAATCTATTAAATAGCTTTGAGTTACAATTCTAATCTCCGGGACCTTGAATCCTCTCAATCCAGGTGATAAAATCCATCTTGAGCCTTAGCAAATAGGTTCCCAAGTCAAAACCCTCAAGACACCCTGCACCTTGAACTAGGGTTGCAGCCCAACCCCACAAGCAATGCGGCTAACCTCAAAACAGAGGCTAACACCTCCGTGAAACACGCAGGGTCGCGGCGCACTTGGCCAAGCACCGCGGCGCGCCTCGAGCACCATTCCCCCCCCCCCAAGGCCTCGCTTGCACATGGGCCACGACCCTCACCTCCAAACCCATAAAAACACCATTTTACCCTGCATATCCTTCCAGCCAACACCTCCAAAATCACCTCCAACCTCATAATTAAACCCAGAATTCATATTTATGCAACCTAAACATACGAACAACCTCAAGATCCAATTCCCACACCCATCAAACAATCAAACCTGTCCTAGAATCCAAACCATGCATACTCTATGAAAACTAGCAGAAATTCCAAACTTAATCCTTATAATTTAAAGCTTACCCTTGCTGGATTGAATCTCTGAACCAGCTTCCTAAGCTCCAAGCTTCAAGCTCCCCTAAATCCAAACTGAACTCCTTAGCTTCAAGTTAACTCCCCTAAAAACTTCTCAGGCTTTGTTTTATTTAACTTAAGCTTTAAGGTTACCTCAAGGCTCGGGGTGCCAAAAACGTCCCAGAGGGAAAAATGGTAAATTTCCTCAATATTCCCTCCTAGACATTCTAACCTCAAATATATCTCCAAATATTTATTTCCATAACCTGATAACCCCATAACACATCTAATACCCAAAATACCCCTCGACTCGCCCTGAGTCAAATTCTCAACCCCGTTGTGACTTTCTAGCTAACTACTCCCTAGGACTGTCTCGGAACGTGCTACACAGATATATATCACAAACATATCACATTTATACCCTCAATGGGATAAAATCACAGACATACCCCTAATATCAAAACGGGGCCCACATGCATATCTAATTCAACTAAACATGCATCTCTATCACATATTCACATAAATTCACATATTATATCCATAATTCACCTATTGCCCTCCAGGCACGCTAATCAAGGCCCTAAGCCTTATTAGCAAATTTGGGTCGTTACACACTGCATAGCAGATATCTGGTCTAGTACACAACATAACATACATCAGATTTCCAATTGCAGATGCGTAAGGAAATTTTCTCGTTGCATCTTCCTTTGCTAGATTGTGGGGTGACTGATTCTTTGAAAGATGAATTCCATGGCGGGATGGTAGATGTCATTTCTTATAATTTTATATTGAGAAACGTTCAATCACCATATCAATGTAAGTTGCTGGAGATAGAGCTAAGAGCTTCTTCTTTCTATCCCTAATGATATGGATACCTAGAACATAACTCGGTACACCCAAATCCTTCATTTGGAATTGAGTGCTCAACTAATTCTTCACATCTGATAATTTCTTAACATTGTTTCTAATGAGTAAGATAAGATCTACATAAAGAAGCAAGAATACGACTATTTTATTTGCCCTTAGTTGATAAACACAAGGCTCATAAATATTTTGTTCAAAGCTATAGGTTTTGATTATCTCATCAAATTTAATGTTCCAGGAATGAGAAGCTTGCTTAAGTCCATAAATGGACCTATTCAACTTGCAAACTTTTCCTTCTCTTCCAGCTACTTTAAATCCTTCTAGTTGATCCGTATAAATGATTTTGTCAAGCTTCCCATTAAGAAAAGTTTTCTTGACGTTCATTTATCAGATCTCATAGTCGAGAGCAGCTGCTATGGATAGGAGGATGTGGATGGATTTGAGCATGACTACCAGAATAAAAGTTTCCTCATATTCCACGCCTTCTCTTTGGGTAAAACCCTTTGCCACTAATCGAGCTTTATAAGCTTTGATCTTTCCATCAATAGCTCATTTCTTACTTTAGATAAACTTGCACTTAATGGCCCTAAAGTCATTAGGTGCTTCCACAAGATCCCAGACGGAATTTGAGTACATGGACTCCATTTCCTGTTTCATGGCTTCGAGCCATAGTTCCTTTTCAGGGCTAGCCATTGCCTGTTTGAAAGACAATGGATCATCATCAATAGTGTCACCAACAACCATATTGGTTTCACTATCCAAACCATAGCGAACTGGGTTCCTAGAATCCTTCCTACTATGGCGAGACTCTGTGATTGTTTGCTCAAGAATAGTGGTACTTTCTTCATTTAAATCGACTTGTGACGATTGATCACGAAGAGTGTGAATTTTATCATCAACTTGCATTGATGACGAAGGATCATTGGTTGGAGTCAATTCATCAACCATCTCCTCTAAAACTACTTTGATGTGCGATTTAAAGTTTTGGACATGGTCATTTTTCAGAAAAGTAGCATTCGTAGAAGTAAACACTTTCTTTTCTTAATGCTATAGAAAATTCCACCTCGAGTTCCTTTACAATAGCCAACAGACATGCAAACTTTAGTTCACAGTTCAAGCTTTCCTTCCTTTTTCCTCAAGACGTGGGTGGGACATTCCTAGATTCTATAATGGCGTAAACTAGGTAACGACCATTCCAACATTCTAAATGTGTTTTGGGGATCGATTTGGATGGCACAACATTTTGAATGTCGTTCGTTATTTCAATTGCATGTCCCCATAATGAAGTTGGCTGAGTTGAGTAACTAAGCATGCATCTAACCATTTCCAATAAAGTTTAGTTTTGGCGCTCCACTACACCATTTTGTTGTGGAGTACCATGGGCAATAAGTTGAGATAAAATTTGAAGTTCAGTTAAATGATCTTGGAACTGCATATCCAAATATTCTCCACCCCTATCAGATCGCAAGATCTTTAATGTTTTACCTAATTGGTTCTGAGCCATTGCTAGGAATTCCTGAAACTTTGAAAATGTTTCTGATTTCCTATGCATTAGGTAAAGACATGAGTATCTAGAGTAATCATCAATAAAAGTGACGAAATACTCAAAACCACCTCTGTCTTTCACATTCAGAGGTCCACGGACATCTAAATGTACTATTCAAAGTGGTTCTTTAGCCCTATCAACCTTTATTGAGAATGGACGCTTTGTCAGTTTGGCTTCTAGAAATGATTTACAGATAGGTAATTCACCTAAGGTGAGTTCCCTTAAAGGCCCATCCTTTATAAGTATTTGAATCCTATCATAGCCAATGCGAACTAGTCTCAAATGCCATAAATACGCCATGTTATCGTTATCGGTCTTTTGACGTTTATTGGTCCTAGGTTTAGCTACTTTGAATAATTCATTATTAAATGCGAGGGATTCATCAGGTCGCATAATATAAAGCTCGTTTTCCAATGATGCAATGCATGATTGTGATCCACTGAAAAGAAATAAATATATTTGGACTTGTAAAAGTCCTGACAAATCGTTCTGATTGAAACATGGAAACTGAAATTAAATTTCTACTAAAATCCAGAATGAAAAAACATCATTTAAAATTAAATATTTATTTTTGAACTTTAGGTGAGCTCTTCCTCTAGCTTGGACTGCAACGAACACTGCGTTCCCAACTCTATGCTTTAAGTCCCCTTCGTCCACCTTCTCCCACGATTCTAGAATCTATAAAGAATTACAAATATGGTAAGTAGAACCAAAATTAATAATCCAAACAGATTTACCATTCTCTAAAACAAATGTTTCTAAGATAAATGAACTATAATCATTACCATCATTTTTCACTGCTGGAAACTTGGGGCAATCCTGTTTGCAATGCCCTTTTTCATTTCAGTGAAAGCATTTTCCTTTACCTTTCTTGTTCTTCTTTAAGCTTCCCCTTAGGCGTCTGTGCATATGCTTGTGCACTCATCTTTCCAGCCTTTTCAGGCTTGGGGTTGGTGTTATGTCCACCTTTTTTCTTGTTTTTAGCTCTCGAAGATGAAGCTAGGTTAGCTTCAGCCTTAGCTGGATCAACAACACCAATAGTGTGTTTTTCTCCTCCCTTATTCAGTCCACCCATGATAGACTCAAAAGTCTGAAGCTCGTTCATGAGCTATGTTAGATATAGTTGGTGGTGAACGGTAGGAAAGCTGTAGAGAAACTGTTGAGGATTAAGCCGACTTGAGTTTCCTCATTTATTGTAGCCCCATGCAGTTCAACTTCCTGAAAGTAGTTCGTCATCTTAATCAGGTGATCACGAACGTGCTGAGACAGTGCCTGTAACGACCCAAATTCGCTAATAAGGCTTAAGGGCCTTGATTAGTGTGCCAGGAGGGCAGGTTGGGATTTATGTGTGATTTTATGAATTAAATGCATGATTATGATTTAAAGCATGTTATTTGGCTATTTGTTTAAACTGAGATGCATGGCTATGTTTACTAGTATGCATATAGGCCCGGATCGTGTTAGAAGGGCATAATTGTAATTCTGGCCATGATGGGCATAACTGTATTGATATGTGATAATTGTATTCTGTGAATTGTACCGCGTGTGTGTGGTTTTATTATTGTGATGCACGTGCCGAGACGGTCCTAGAGAGCTAGTTAACTTAGATGTCACAACGGGATTTTGTACCCGGCTCGGGAGGAGCCTAGGGGTATCTCGGGAATTTTATGGCTAAGTTGAGATTTAGCGGGTAATGGTTATTGGAGATTTAGTAACCTGGGTAACCATTAGTTACTGCTGTGGGTAACAAGTTTTAAGGTAAAAAGTGGTAGAAATGAAATAGAAATGAAAAGACTTAAGTGTCCTTTGAGGTTTAGCTAAGGAGGATTAGTAGGAAAGGGTAAAATGGTCATTTGGCAAGGGTTATAGGCAATTCTCAGCTGGGTTTTTAGTGGGTCACGGTTTGGGCATTTGGGATATATGTTGGCTTTGCTAAAATGAAGAGGAGGAGAGTTAGGGCAAGAAAGAGAAGAAGAAGAAGAGGAAAATGGGCTGAAGTGGGAGCTTAGGAGGTGAATCAAGGGAGCTTGTTGGGTGGATTCTCCACTTGAGGTATGGATTTTATGAGCATTTAAGTTTGATTTCTGTTTTGAATTGTGAAATCTAGAGCTTGAGTTAGTGTGTTTGAGTTTTTGGTTTGAGATGCTGAAATTAGGAATCATGGGGTGGATTCTTGAGTGTGTTGATGTTTTGATCTTGTATCTAGTGCCTATAGGTTGTTAAGTTGTTCATATGAAGCTTGGAATTGGTTTTAGGGGTTTGGGTATTGGTTTTGTATGATTTGGGATGGTTTAAGCTCGGAGAAAACGCAGGAGAAAACCCAGAATTCTGGGTCTGCGAAGGCGTGCCGCGACACAGGTTTTTCGTGCCGCGGCAAGGGATCCTCTGTCTGATGGGTGCCGCGGCACAAGGATGTGGTGCCGCGGCACAAGGCAAATTTCAGGGCATCATTTTTAGGCAATTTTAGGCCTTTGCTCCGGGGGTTCGGGGGATGTCTCCGGGGTGTTGTTTTAAGGTTTTAGAGGCCCCGGGAGTGTGGGATTGGTCCCGGGAAGTGGTTTTGGGTTGATTAGTAATGAGGGATGTTTCTTGTGTGTTGTGACTAGGTCCTTTGTGAGGCTCGTGCTGGAGGACCGTGCTCGCAGCTTTAGTGCATCAGGAGGCTCGGAATACAGGTAAGAAAACTATAACACCCGAGGTTAGGGCATGGCCCCATATTGTATTATGTGCAAATGTTTAACCTTAAATGAATCATGATGTGTGTGAATGGTTATTTCAAATGTACTATATGTGTGATTATGATGAAATGAGCGGCAAGGGCCGAGTACGGCGTAAGCCGGGGCGGCCGTGGGCCGAGTACGGCGTAAGCCGGGGCGGCCGTGGGCCGAGTACGGCGTAAGCCGGGGCGGCCGTGGGCCGAAAGTAACACCTAGCACATGGGATGCTATAATCAGGGCGGGGCCCGGTGGATACATGTGTTATGATATATATTCAGGGTGGGACCCAAGGGATACATGAGTTATCCTCGCGGTGAGAACCGATACCCCAGGGCTTTGGTAAGGGTCCTGGGGCGGCATGGCCGTGTTTGCTTAGTCTAATGATTGACTTGTTTATTTGTGGATTATATGTTATGTTCTGCATGAGTTTTCTTGCTGGGCTTCGGCTCACGGGTGCTCTGTGTTGCAGGTAAGGGCAATGACTGAATCAACCAACCATGAGTACGGAGAGCGTGAAGCGGCGCGTACATGTTTGGCCTGCCCGACTGCTTTGGTTGGGGGTTTATTTGAAAATGGCTGTAATAATCTACGATTTTATGATTTATCAACTGTGAACTTATTTCAAGATGTAAATAGTTTTCAAACCTTATTTTGGGATCCCAAATATTTAATAATAGAAGTTTTAATGAAATGACGCATTTTCAAAGATTACAGCCTTAACTTTTAATTAGTCACACTTTTGTTTCAAAACCTCGGTTAGCGAGTCCATTGCACACTGTTTTGTCTTAAAAACTCACTTAGTAACGGCTCTAAGGAAGTAGGGCGTTACAACTTGGTATCAGAGCGAGCCAAGGTTTATTGGTTCTGGAGATCGACCGAACATGTACGCTCGCTGTCAGTGACAAGCTCGACTCAGGGTTGGTTGGTATGATTAATTAACATGTCTGAATATATGTTTGAATGCACTGTTTGCCTGCTTATCTATATGGAGCATGAGAAATGAGTTGACATATGCAGGAGATGCTGTTGGGCTGAGCCCTTTAGTATTGCATGTTGAGATTGATGCATGCTGAATAATACTATTATGCATGTGGATGAATATTGGCATAATGGTTTGAATATTGAGTGTATGTGGTTAATTTTCTGAATTAAATTCATAAGTTTATCCGTTTATTTGCTTGTATGAAGCATGTTGAGACCTGGATATACTTAGTGGTGATAAATCTGGTAGCTAAATGTATATCATTGTGGATTTGAACTAGTATATGCTTGTGTGTGCATTATACCTGTGGATATTTGGACCTAGTGGTGGGTTGGTTCAGAGTATGAACCACAGAGTTCAGGAGTTGGTCGGTTTTGACGGATGAACTCGTGTTGTTGGTTCCTAGAAAGGTTTGGGGACCTGATATTGTGTTGAAAAGGGGGTTTCTAGATGTAAGTTGGATTTGAGATCTCCAGTTATCCCTGAGAGCAGCAGCAAAGGGTCACTAGTGTGTGAGTTAGCTGTGGAGTTTGTTAGTTGAGATGGGATAGAAGAACAGCAGATTCTCTGGGGAGATGATTGAATTAGATGTTTTAACAGTAAGGTTACCGGTGATGGTTTACTGTGAAGTATGGACAGATAAGGGTACTATATGAAAGGCGTATAGGGTGTTATCCTCTAGTGTTGAGGAAGGTACGAGTTGACAAGGAATTTATCAATAGATGAGCTGAGTTAATTCCACCCTTGGTTAAGAGGACGAGAGATCCTGATTAGGGGGTTATGTTAAATGTGGAGGTAGAGAGTTTCCTGGAAGTGATACTCGGGCTGAGGTACTGGTTTATTGGGTTGGAAAGAACCTAGATGATGAATGGTTAGAAGAGATTTTAAAGACATGATTAGAACCGTGGAGACGGGCAAATGTGTAAGTCTGGTTTGGACTGTTAGGGGTAACAACCGCGTAGATCAATGGGTCTGGTGAATTGGATAATTCATTTGGGAATTTATACTGGCGGATGTACCGGAATTGGATGACGACCCATTTAAGGGCATGAGATCTGGAATAACCTAAGGCATTTGGGCTGCTTTGAGGAAAGAGTTTTTGGTCTGTATGTGGATGGCGGAGAGGGCCATATTGTTTGAGGAACTGATGGTTGATGTATAGAGCATGAGTGCTAGAGCCGCAAGGGCGGTGCTTCCTTTGATGGAATTAGTAAAGATAAATTCGTGATAATCAAGTTGAAAGAACCCCGGATAGGGTTGTGGCTTCTGGAATTGCCAAGAAAGGGGAGAGGTCTGGGTGAAAGGATGGTACTATTATTTGATAGAACGCAGCAAGGTTGGATTCACGATTGTTGAGGTAGAAGGACCCCAGACAGTTCTTGGGCACCTAATTTGAGATTTGAAAGAAGTTTGATTGCTAAGGTGGTTGTCGAGCTGGCGTCAGGAACCAGGGAGGTTAGTTAGTATGCGCTTGGGGGAGAGGATGCCACCTGAGAGGAGGTCAGGCGAGGACTTCTGCATAGAATGACTCGATATGTTGGGATGGATTTCCCATGGTGAGGGAACGGAGAGCCAGAGTGCAGTGATACATTCAAAGTTTGAGGCTGAGTCCTCAAGGGTGAGTATTTAACTGACGAGCTTATGCTTTGGTCAGGTAGCGAACTGAAAGGATTCGGTGTTGCGAATGCTCCGAGAGGGTGATGGACATAGAGAGGGTGCCTCTATGGTGCCATTCGAGAGGCTGAGGACAGTGATACTTATTGAGAAGGAATTAGAAACTCTGGCAGATGGATTGTTGAGGATATCATCTGGAGTACGTAAAGGAGACGGAGCTGATCAGTGGGAAAATTACGTGGGTATGTAAAGAAAGATTTAGGGGATACTTCAAGGTCAGACTACAGATAGGGTTGGTATAAAGAATGTTGTAAAAGACGGTCTTGGCCGACAGAAAGTCTATCGAAGCAATTAATGGAATCTGGGCCTGGTATAGCCAGTGTGTTATACTGCGGGGATTGCTAGTATCGTCGGGTTAGGACGAAAAGTACAATGTTGGATACAAGATGGGACGATGTCCCCAAGAGTTGATCTACGACCTGGTTATTGCCAGTTGGAAACCAAGGATAAAGACTTTTCGTGAATTGATTAGGTTGCACGGGGCAGGGTGTGAGGAATTGGTAACAAGGATTCTGGAACGGTTCAAGCTACAGCAGCACAGGTAAGTTCTTTAGACAGAGAATGCATGAACGGTGTGGGCAAGTTCCCTTCAAGTTCACGAGCAGTACATATGGATTACTCCCAGACAGAAATGGTGAGCAAGTGACTATGCGAAAGACGTTTGTACCCAGAAGGCGAAGTCACAGGTAAGGTTCTACGGAGTGTTAGTTTGGATGTCGTCAGGAGTTCTCAGATTACAGCTGCAAGAAGAAAGGACAGGTATGTGAAGATTTGATCTGAAGTCACAAAGAAGCTAATGAAGAACGTCCGAAGAATTGAAGGCATAACAAGACTGGTAAGCGCGTCATCTATTGCACAAGCACCTCCGGAGACAACTACATCAGAGATGAGGAGAACAGTAAAACTTGAGGTTAGACGGACTGAATGTGTCGAATCAGAAAGAAATTCAGAAGACAAGGTAAGAATTGATTAATATCTGGGAATGCTGGAATGTGTGTGTGTTATGGCTAAGTTAAGAGTGGTGGCATAAAAGACTTGGTCTATGATGAGGTACTTGAGTTGTGGGTATTAGTAAGAAGGTTAATGTTGAGACCCAGTTGTGGTGAAAAGTAACAGACTGATGATCAGTGTTTGAATTCTCGATTGGACGAGGAGAAATTTAATTAGAGGCGGAGCCCCTAACTGTGAGGCGAGTATCAGTCAGGGAATAATGCCATAGATTGCGATGGAGGATATAAGGCAACGACTGAGATTGGCGTAACGTTAGCAGGTATGATTAGCTGGTGAGTGTCACTGAGCTATGGAACCCGAAGTGTCGGCTTTGGTTGAAGCAGAGAAGGACCCTGCTAAGGTGGTACAAGTTGGAATACCAGAAATGGACGAAGGATCCAATTAGATTCGGGTTGTGAATGAGAATTCTGAATGGACATCATTCCACCTCCTAGGGTACGTCGTACCGGGAGGGTCGAGCGGGTGCCGGAATATAGCGTTTTCCTTTGGACCCTGAGGGGTTAGGTGATGTGGTAGTGTATCATGGGAATAGACCACTTTAGACCTTGAGTAAATTGTTTGGACATGAAAAGCTTTAACTCAGTTAAGGGAGTTAATGTTGTTGGGTCAAGTGAACTGGGTTCGAGATAGAACGTCGCTGATATGGAATTGAGAGCCTATAGTATTTTAAATTGTTGGAATGGATTTAGAGGACAAAAAGAACAGAGTGGGAACCTGGAATTGTCAGTTGATTGCAAGTGAATTGGCAGTCTGAAAGTTATTAAAGATCTTAAAGAATTAAGCGCTGAGTAGGCGAATACTTGAGGTATTAAGGGAAGTGTAATCCCTGACGAGTTAGTCGCGGTGGCAGTTGTTGGTGTCTTGTTAATGTAACGCATAATGAATACTATGGGTTGGCTTTGGTTTAGAGAGAATGCCAGAGAGGTTGTTGGAATCCTTAAGGCAGGAGTGTCTGCATATTCGAAAGAATAAAGAGCAGGTAAATTGTTAAATGTTGAGGAAATAAAGTTCCGGAAGGAAAGATTTGTAGCTCTACGTAATAGCAGACGAGGATCTGTAAGGTGTTCAGAGAAAGAAGGGAGAGTTCTGACTCTTATTTCAACATGAAATTCAGAAGTTGTACTAAGGGTTAGGCCAGCGGGGCCTATAAGCTGATCCCACCTAGTAGAGGTGATGAATTGGTCAATGAATTGGCTATCGAGAAGACAATGAATTAGTAATTGTAATCTAGGCAGACCCTGAAGTTTCAGAAGGGTTGCGGGGTAAGCAAGAAGCTATCGGGAGCATGGCTATTAGACAAAATCTTGAGGGGCAAGATTGTTACTCCTGTAAGAGTGTTGTTGAAAAGTAAAGTAAAGGCGGTGGACCTTGGAAGTTATGGTCAAAACTGCGGGTTTATTGACTGGTGTGTTTGGATAAATTTCGAGGAAGAAATTTTTATGAGGAGGGGATAGTTGTAACGACCCAAATTCGCTAATAAGGCTTAAGGGCCTTGATTAGTGTGCCAGGAGGGCAGGTTGGGATTTATGTGTGATTTTATGAATTAAATGCATGATTATGATTTAAAGCATGTTATTTGGCTATTTGTTTAAACTGAGATGCATGGCTATGTTTACTAGTATGCATATAGGCCCGGATCGTGTTAGAAGGGCATAATTGTAATTCTGGCCATGATGGGCATAACTGTATTGATATGTGATAATTGTATTCTGTGAATTGTACCGCGTGTGTGTGGTTTTATTATTGTGATGCACGTGCCGAGACGGTCCTAGAGAGCTAGTTAACTTAGATGTCACAACGGGATTTTGTACCCGGCTCGGGAGGAGCCTAGGGGTATCTCGGGAATTTTATGGCTAAGTTGAGATTTAGCGGGTAATGGTTATTGGAGATTTAGTAACCTGGGTAACCATTAGTTACTGCTGTGGGTAACAAGTTTTAAGGTAAAAAGTGGTAGAAATGAAATAGAAATGAAAAGACTTAAGTGTCCTTTGAGGTTTAGCTAAGGAGGATTAGTAGGAAAGGGTAAAATGGTCATTTGGCAAGGGTTATAGGCAATTCTCAGCTGGGTTTTTAGTGGGTCACGGTTTGGGCATTTGGGATATATGTTGGCTTTGCTAAAATGAAGAGGAGGAGAGTTAGGGCAAGAAAGAGAAGAAGAAGAAGAGGAAAATGGGCTGAAGTGGGAGCTTAGGAGGTGAATCAAGGGAGCTTGTTGGGTGGATTCTCCACTTGAGGTATGGATTTTATGAGCATTTAAGTTTGATTTCTGTTTTGAATTGTGAAATCTAGAGCTTGAGTTAGTGTGTTTGAGTTTTTGGTTTGAGATGCTGAAATTAGGAATCATGGGGTGGATTCTTGAGTGTGTTGATGTTTTGATCTTGTATCTAGTGCCTATAGGTTGTTAAGTTGTTCATATGAAGCTTGGAATTGGTTTTAGGGGTTTGGGTATTGGTTTTGTATGATTTGGGATGGTTTAAGCTCGGAGAAAACGCAGGAGAAAACCCAGAATTCTGGGTCTGCGAAGGCGTGCCGCGACACAGGTTTTTCGTGCCGCGGCAAGGGATCCTCTGTCTGATGGGTGCCGCGGCACAAGGATGTGGTGCCGCGGCACAAGGCAAATTTCAGGGCATCATTTTTAGGCAATTTTAGGCCTTTGCTCCGGGGGTTCGGGGGATGTCTCCGGGGTGTTGTTTTAAGGTTTTAGAGGCCCCGGGAGTGTGGGATTGGTCCCGGGAAGTGGTTTTGGGTTGATTAGTAATGAGGGATGTTTCTTGTGTGTTGTGACTAGGTCCTTTGTGAGGCTCGTGCTGGAGGACCGTGCTCGCAGCTTTAGTGCATCAGGAGGCTCGGAATACAGGTAAGAAAACTATAACACCCGAGGTTAGGGCATGGCCCCATATTGTATTATGTGCAAATGTTTAACCTTAAATGAATCATGATGTGTGTGAATGGTTATTTCAAATGTACTATATGTGTGATTATGATGAAATGAGCGGCAAGGGCCGAGTACGGCGTAAGCCGGGGCGGCCGTGGGCCGAGTACGGCGTAAGCCGGGGCGGCCGTGGGCCGAGTACGGCGTAAGCCGGGGCGGCCGTGGGCCGAAAGTAACACCTAGCACATGGGATGCTATAATCAGGGCGGGGCCCGGTGGATACATGTGTTATGATATATATTCAGGGTGGGACCCAAGGGATACATGAGTTATCCTCGCGGTGAGAACCGATACCCCAGGGCTTTGGTAAGGGTCCTGGGGCGGCATGGCCGTGTTTGCTTAGTCTAATGATTGACTTGTTTATTTGTGGATTATATGTTATGTTCTGCATGAGTTTTCTTGCTGGGCTTCGGCTCACGGGTGCTCTGTGTTGCAGGTAAGGGCAATGACTGAATCAACCAACCATGAGTACGGAGAGCGTGAAGCGGCGCGTACATGTTTGGCCTGCCCGACTGCTTTGGTTGGGGGTTTATTTGAAAATGGCTGTAATAATCTACGATTTTATGATTTATCAACTGTGAACTTATTTCAAGATGTAAATAGTTTTCAAACCTTATTTTGGGATCCCAAATATTTAATAATAGAAGTTTTAATGAAATGACGCATTTTCAAAGATTACAGCCTTAACTTTTAATTAGTCACACTTTTGTTTCAAAACCTCGGTTAGCGAGTCCATTGCACACTGTTTTGTCTTAAAAACTCACTTAGTAACGGCTCTAAGGAAGTAGGGCGTTACAGTGCCCTCCGAGCAATTGCATATTTTTTGGTGGCCTTAAAACGAGTATGCACAGACTTTGCCCCAAACATGTCTTGGAGATGATCCATGATTTCGTAGGCCATCTCAACATTGTCTATCTTTGTCTTGAGAGTATCGATCATACTAGTCAACATGTAGTACCATGCCTTGTTATTAGTCGCCTGCCAACGCTCGTATTTCTCTCTTACAAACGTGGTAGCACCTACAGCTGGAACTTCCGAGGATTCCTTAGTCATGACGAACTTGGAGTTGTCAGCAATCAACACAATGTTGATATTCTTCTTCCACTTAGGGAAGTTTTCTCCAGTGAGTTTCTCCATCGATTATTGAGAAAGGATGGGAGTATATAGAGTCATAATTAAAACTACAAATTATCAATAAAATATCACTTTTGCTCAATAAAACTTCTATTCACACAAATTGTAAGAAATAGCACAACATATATCAAATATATGCAAGATATGAGGAAAAAAACCAAACATAATCATATCTCTATTTATTTAGGTTTTTAACTAATCTATGATATCCTTGCCTTGGTTGCCGAGAGTCAAAAAAATATCATTAGTGAAATAGAGTTGTAAACTCATTTAATAATCGACATAATTATTAACAACCTACTATTCGATCAAAATAAGAAAACAAAATTTCTTATTTTATGAGCTAGACCTACGGTTTTGATAATCATACATTTAGTCCTAGCATTCACTGTTGGAGTGAGTCTATTAGAATTTGATCTATAATTATCAATCTTTCGAAATCTGACCTTGTCAAAATAACTAATGAACACCTTCCGTAGGGGGACGAATCAAAGCATCTCGAGGTCCCATTAAGCTATCGACATTGTTAAACTAATGGTGGAGACCGAATATAATTCTTAAAACAAAGCTCATTACATAATTAAGTTAAGTATTTTTATTATTATTTTTTTGAAAATTAATGGCTAAGGTTCTTCAAAATATTAATTTGTAAAATAATTTTTATAACCAAAGTCCTATAAAACTAATTTCTATTTTTATGCAAAAATAATTAATTTTATTAGTATGATAACCAAAATATCATAAAAATATCTATTTTAAAATTCAACCAAAATATTTTATTCCTTTTAAAAGAAATATTTATTTTCAAAATCGACCAAAATATCTTATATATTTACCATAACTTTAAAAATCAATATCTAATTTCTGAATAAAAATAATCAATTTTATCAACATAGTTATAAAAGAAGATATTTCGATAATTTGAATTAATTTAAAAAAATTAATTAATAAATAATAATTTTAAATTAAGATATTTTTGGCAATTTTTTTTAGTGAAAAAAAACTGTCACAGGCCCTGCACGAGGCCATTGTACGGATCCGTATGGACTCTGTACTGCCCTGACGTACCCAGCGACTTTTTACTGTGTGCCTGACACACAAACTGTAACAAATACACACAAACACAATATTCTTCATACTAAAACAAAATCCAATCAATTATGCTAAACATGTCTCAAAATTCATTAAAGATATTCATGCATGAAAATATTGATTACCAAGGCTCTGAGGCCAGTCGTTGGGAATTCATTTTACAGGATAATAAATATTTTCATGTATGTTTCATATGTCAAACAAATTAACATATAAACCAACCTAGAAACATGTTTCTAATCATTTTTATAAACTAAATAAAATAACAGAGTTTAAGAATCTTACTTCTACGCAGCGGATATTGAGACTCCTTCATTCACTCTCTCTAACCCTTGTTCCTTTCTGTCGTAGAGTAATGACAAGAGAATGAATTATAAAGTTTTATTAAAACTTTATATACATATACATATATATAATTATAATTATATTTAAACAATAATTAATTAAACCATTTATTCAAATTAACTACTTATAATTTGAACCTTGATTTAATATTATTTATCAATTTGTCATTATTATTTATCAATTTGGCACCAAATTTCTCATTTTTTCTCTAAATTCCACATCTTTGTAAAACCGTCCAAAATTGACACAAAACAATTTTGAAAATCGTAATTCATAATTAAATCAATTAATTGAGACTATCTAGATAATTTAATCAAAGGAATTGTGGGGACCATGGACCCATGAACTCAAGCTCCTATAATTTACCGTGAAATTATTATCGAATAATTTCACTACCTTATTAATTCCTCGTGACTCCACTAAAGACTCGGAATTGCACTCTTGAACTCATATAACGCTTTACACTTAAAATAAATATGTTATCCATTGTTACAACCGTAATTTTTCATTCAATTCACTATAGATGATCTACAACTGAGTTAGGTACAAATTACCATTTTACCCCTCATTGTATTTTATCCTTAAATACAACTAAGTTCCTTGTATATGATATTTCTATGAAATTTAATCACAGAAATGAGTACTTATTCATTTAACTTGTTGAACCAAGCTATAAGGTGATCATCATTTCACTTCTTTCTAGAAGCTATAGATGTTCATATCTAACATTAACACTCTCACTCAATTATACTACCAAGTCCCCAAGATGTAAGTATGGGCTAGTCCGTAGGGTAAGCTGGTAACGAACAAATCAAAGGACTTGAATAATACAATCAATTAGAATACTAACCACTCAGAATTGAGATTGAATTTACCTATGGTCAACTTTATGATATGACTATATTAGATAATAATTGGACATTTACGTATCTATCTAAAGTCAATATCGGTCCAGTCCAATGTAACAAATACATCCGATCTCATATACTTTGCTAATGTTCTGGAAAGAACATAACAATACAATGTGTAAGAAGACCATATCGTAGATTGGCAAGTCAATGTAAATCTTGTGCACTGACTAATCTTAGGACTAACTTATTTTTGAACATATAATCATATTTATATTCCACTGTGATTACGTCACTATAAATATGATTAGCTATATGCTTGAGATTTAATAGAAGTTTATATTAAACAAATAATCATGAAAATAAAACATGTGAGCAAAGTGATTGACCAAATCAAAAATGAAATTTATTATTTTATTGATAATAAAATGATATTACAAAGAAATTGAGTTTTAATTAGGGCATAAAACCCCAACATGTTTAAGCTACACGACAACCATTGTAACTTCATTAAATAAAAAGAAGTTAAAGAGAAATGAATTTTATAAGTAAGCCTTACAATTGAAAATAAATAAAACTTAAACTTAAGCACTCACTGATAATATTTTTTCAAATGCAATGCGTTCCAAGTTTGCGGAACTCCTTTTTCACTTAATCAAGCTAATTTGAATGTCCCTTCTCGTAGAATTCCACGATCTGATAAGGTCCTTCCCAGTTCGATCCTAGTACACCATCTTTAGGGTCTTTATTTGCAAACAACACCCTCCTCAATACTAGATCTCCTAACTCATTCTTCCTTTCTTTAACTATTGAGTCAAATTACCGAGTCACTTTCTATGTATTTTTTTCGATGTTCCTCAATTAGCTCTAAAGATGCTTGTAGTAGTCCATGGTTCTGTTCTTGGTTGAAAGTCCTTTGCCTGTGTGATGTCACTAGGGCTTCGACTGGGAGCATGGCTTCACTTCTAAAAGTTAACGAGAATGGTGTATGACCAGTAAACATGAAATTATGTATGCTGAAAGCACTTGCAGGAGTTGTTCGGGCCACAACCCTTTAGTGTCCTCCAACCACTTTTTTAAGCTCGCATTTAGGTTTTTATTTACTACCTCTACTTATCTATTAGCCTGTGTATATTCCACCAAGGAGAAACTCTTCATAACCCCATATTTTCACAAAACTTAGTTAACAGCTCTCTGTCGAACTAAGTCCCACTTCTTATAAAATCCTCTTTAGGAGCCTGAAGCGGCAAATTATGTTCTTTACTACAAAGTCAAGAACTTTTTTCAACGTTATTGTAGCTAATGGCTCAGCTTCGGCCCATTTTTTGAAGTAGTCCACGGTGACCACAGCATAGCAAACTTTTCATTTCCCGTCAGCAGTGATCCGATCTAATCTATTCTTTAGATGAAAATGGCCAACGCGATGAGATCATAGTAAGCTCGACAGGTGCAGTCTGAGCTATTGTAGAGAAACGCTGGCATTTATAACACTGAACATATAAGGTCGAATCTTTCTTTAAGGTTGATCATAAATAACCCTGCCTACGTATCTTCATAGCTAGATTCTGCCCCCCAGCGTGATCTCCACAAAATCATTCATGAACCTTGTTTAGGACAGCTTGGGCTTCCTTTGGTGAGACACACTTGATTAAAGGCATGGAATGACCTCTCCTATAGAGGATTCCTTCGACTAGGACGTGTCTTGGGATCTGGTATAGAAATCTTTGTGCATCCTTATAATCTTCAAGTAGTCTTTTAGAAGTGAGGTATTCTATGATTGGAATCATCCAAATCAATCCTGCATGAATTAGCTCGATCTTTTTTTAGTCTTCCTCTATGCTCGACTTTCCAAGAAATTCAACTGGAATCGCGTTCAACGTATCTGTTTCCTTGGTTGTAGCATGCCAAGCTAAGACATCTGCATTAGATTAATAGTTCGCGGGTACTATTTTGCCCTTATGGGTAATAAAGGGTTGATTTTTCACTAAGGTTATTTTGTTCTTTAAGTTAAGATATAGATAGGAAAGGATTCAAAGATAAACTAGAAGCATCAGGAAAACTCTCTCTCTCTCTCTCTCTCCCTTTGGAATGCTTAGAGGCTTAGGGAAATACTTGAAGAAAAGCTTGGAATTAAGCTGGGAATTTGGGAAGTTGAGCTAGGAACAAGCGAAGGAATAGCTAAGGATTAAAGCCATTAAATGAGGTAAGAATTTTATCTTGATTCTTCTAGAAATTCATAATGTTAGGATAAGCTTTGACTGGGTTTTTGGATGTTGATTTATTGTTGAATTGGGATAATAATTGGAGTAAGTTTTTGGGTGATTTTTAATGCCTAGGTTGTTTGGTTAAGAGTCCTAGACTCAATTATGGGTTTGGTTCAGGGTTCCAATGGACTTTTGATGAATTAGGTTGAGAGAAATCGCTGCAAAAGCCTCGGGATTTTTGGGTTCACGTGGGCGCACCGCGACTCGCGTAACCCCAAAATCCTTGGGGGCATGTTGTTTTGCAGGTGTGCCACGACCCGTAACCGAGTATATTAACAGATTTGATGGGTTGGCCAAGTTTTCTTTTGACATGGTACCCACCGATGTAGCTCGGAAGGAAAGGTTTATTCAGGGGTTGAATCCCATAATAGGTTAGGGCATTAGAGTTGCCCCAGTGCATGAAGTCTCTACCTATGCTCAGGTGGTAGGGAAGGCTCATTTTGTTGAGAGTGCGAGACATCATATTGGGCAAACGAGTGTCAGAGAGCACGGAACTCAGATAGTGGTACCTCCACTTATTGAAGCAAGTAAGAAGGAAAGCCAGAAGACATACCCAGTATGTGCTCGGTGTAAGAGGCATCATCTAGGAGAATGCCGAGCAAGGGCATGTTTCTCTTGTAAAATGTTTGGACATCGTAAGAAGGATTGCCCAATGCGAAGGAAGGATGAGCAAAAGGGGATGGACAGCTCAACCCCAGCTCGAGTGTTCATTCCGATGCAGTCTGAATTTGAGACTGGGAGTAGTTCCTCAGGGGTGGCAGGTCAGTTTTGTAGTTCTGATTTTTGAGTTATGCTGATTGGTTTTGGTGCCATGTTGTTTCCTTGTTTGTTGCATATAGAGGGGCATAAAGATGATATGCGGATCACATGGTCATGTTGTAATGGGAAAGTGATACTGTATTGGTGACTTAAGAAATCAGTGGGGTTATGATGAAAAGGACTCATCAATGGTTTTGATAAAGCTAGTTATGACTGGCTTTGGTATGATCTGGGATATGGATTGGTTAAGTGATTATGGGCAATGTTAAATGGCAAGAAAAGAATAGTAACTCTTGAGCTTGAGAGCAGAAAGCCTAGTGGCAGTTGGCAATGTGCATGGATTTGGTATGCTGATGACATCTGTATTGAGAGCTAGAGTTTTATTGCAGGAGGATGCATAGAACTCTAGCTAGTGTGGTGGATATCAAGATAGACTGGATTAGTCTGTGAGTTTCTGGATGTACTTCCAGGGGATTTTTCAGGGTTCCTTTATGTGAAAAAGGAAGAATGATGATTGGATTAGTGCCAGGAATGAAAACAGGTTTTAGGGCACAGTTTTGAATGGTTCAGCAAGGCCGTAAGAACTTAAAGTTCTGTTATTGTGTAAGATAGTATTCTCTAAGGTGAATCTTGGATCTGGTTATTATCAGCTAGAGATCAGGGAGAAGGATATGTAGAAGACTATTTTATATCAGATAAGGGCACTAGAAGTGCTGAGTTATGTTTTGAGAATCTGTTTAATGCCAAGTGTTTGTGAATTAGATGGACAGAGCATTCAAAGGTTTATTTGAATGGGATTTGTGATTGCCTTGGACGATGGTATCGTGATGTTTTCTCTGCAGAGATTTGCCAAGGTCAAGGAATGCCTCGGTAGGCAAGAGTTTCCTTGGACGGGCAGGATATTACATGTACCTTAGGAAAGGGGTTCTGAAACTTCTTGCATATCAGAATCAGTTAATAGGTGGTTATGACACCTCAGTGACAGAGAAAAGTGATTTCTTATGCAACATGTTGGTTAAAGGATCTAACCAGAACTAGAGTAGAGTTCTGGTGGGCCAGGTGGTCAGTTTTATGTTTGAGATTACTATCTCAGAGAGTATCAAAAAGGAAAGACAGTTAAGTGAACCACAAATAGGAAAGATTGAGTGGAAAGTCTTAGCTGGATTAGCTACGAGTTGTACAGCTTCAGGCATCATGACAATATTCCAGAGTTTGAAAGTTTAATATTGATGGCCTGAGATGAAGAGGGACATAATGGAATACGTGGGAAAGTTTTTAACCTATTAGCAAGTCAAGTCAGAGTATCAGAATCAGCAGGGCCATTGTAGCCTTTGAGTATTTTATAATGGAAATGAGAAAGCATCACGGTGGGTTTTGCGGTGGGATTCCCAGCTTAATTCCAAGCTTTTCTTCAAGTATTTCCCTAAGCCTCTAAGCATTCCAAAGGGAGAGAGAGAGAGAGAGAGAGAGAGAGAGAGAGAGAGAGTTTTCCTGATGCTTCTAGTTTATCTTTGAATCCTTTCCTATCTATATCTTAACTTAAAGAACAAAATACCCTTAGTGAAAAATCAACCCTTTATTACCCATAAGGGCAAAATAGTACCCGCGAACTATTAATCTAATGCAGATGTCTTAGCTTGGCATGCTACAACCAAGGAATCAGCAGGGCCATTGTAGCCTTTGAGTATTTTATAATGGAAATGAGAAAGCATCACGGTGGGTTTTGCGGTGGGATTACCCTCGTTAGTGGGTCAGCGTGAGTTGGCATTGGGTCATTATGGACCAGTGTTTTTAGTGAGTTTATCTTTATCAGCAAGGGTGAATAATGCAGCTAATTAGTAATCAGATCTCTATGTGAAAGAGATAGTGCATCTTCATGGAACTCAAGGTCTATCTTATCAGATGAAGACTCTATTCTTACTTCCAGGTTATGGAAGGGTTAAGGAAGGCGATGAATTTATAGATGGAATTCAGTACAGTTCTTTACTCTCAGACTGATGATAAATCAGAGAGAGAGGGTTATCCAATTGTTATTAAAAGAACATCTTATAAGATGAATGAGATAATATATCTGGGTCCTGGGGTAGTTCAGGGGACCATTGAGATTATTAGAGGTTGGAGCTTGGATGCTCACTTCTCAAAGTAAATGGAAAAGTTTTACTGAATTGAAAAGTAGGAAACATGGAGTTCCAGGTAGAAGATTGTATCTTCCTTAAAATTATCACCATGGAAAGGGAATTGAGGCTAAGTTATCCTATAAGGAATAGCCAATCCAAATATGAAACAGAAAGAATAAGGTTCTAAGGAACAAAGTTGTACCTTGGGTTAAGGTATGTTGCAGAAACAGTGAGGTCGAGGAAACGACCTGGGAAACTGGAATCAGTTGAGCGGAATTTATATTCCGGGCAGCTCAGGTAAATTTCAAGGATGAAATTTCTGTAAGGAGGGGATAGTTGTAATGCCCGGAAATCCCTGATGCAGTTTAATGGCTGGATTAGTAGGCCGAGAGGGCCATAACTGTTTAACTATGTCATTAAATGATTCTATGCATGTTTTTGTGAATTATATTATAATATGATGTTAAATTCATGCATGTGGGTTCACATTTGATTATTGGGGTGTTTTGGTAATTTGGCCCGGTTAGGGCATATTTGTGTATTTTGGTACATATTGTGAGTTATGGATGAGATCCCATTATTATGGAGATATATTCGAGCTATTCGGCATGAGACGATCTTATATTGTGAATTAGCGGTTTTGTCATAATGGGATCATTTATTGGAATATTGAGTAATGAGAATGTTTATTTGATGATAAATTGGGAGTTATTGAGATCAGGAGGAAATTCTGGAAGTTTTGACTATAATGTTCCCGGGGGTGTTTTCGGGACCCCGAGCACTAGATTTTATTTGAGGTTAGTAAGCTTGAAGTAGCTTGTCAGATAGAACCATACGTTAGAAAATAATTTCTCTCTTCCCGTGAGTTCCTTTTACCGTTCGAGACAATTTCGAAGGAATCTCGAGTTCTAGGAGTCGGAATCAAGCGAGGATCGAGGCATAGCGATCCTAGGAGAGATTGGAAGTTTCTTGACTAAAGGATTTAGTGAGAAACAACCCAATCAAAGGTAATCTAAGTCTTAAGTTTTGAGTTTTTAGAGTTTCTAAGCTTAGAATTGGGTTTTGTGAATCTTTGAGTTTTTGGTTCGTTTGAGCCTCAGGATTTGATTGTTTTGGATCATTGGGAAGTTTGGGAACTTTGATTTTTGGATTTGGAAGTGTTTAGGTATGTTTTTGGAAGGTTTGGGATGAAGAAAATCAGGTTCATGGCTTGTTCTGGGTGGGGGGCCGCGGCCCTGTTCTTGGGCGCCGCAGCCCAAACTCGAAGAAGCAGCTGGAGGTGTTTTGGGCGTGCTGGGCGCCGCGGCGCTGGGTAGTCGGTGCCGCGACCCTTGCTCTTGGTGTGGCTGGGGGCCGTGGCTCAAGGTGCTAGGGTCGCAGCTTAGGCAGGGCTTTGAGGCCGTTTGGGTGTTTTGACCTTGGGAACCTTGGTTATTCATTTTGTTGATGGTGTCCCATTTTTGGTTATGACTAGGTGACCGTTAAGGAACTTAAAGGTTGACCATTCTCAAGGGTCGTTCTTTTATTCATTCTTGCTCGAATCAGAGGTAAGAAAACTACACCCTATATATATATGACATGCATGGTTATTCTTGATGCATGTTGGATGTATAAATGTGACATGCATGGTTATTGTTGAGGCATGTCAAGTGATTAAATGTGATGCATGTGTTGCACGAGAAACATGTGGTTAGGGCATGTTATGAATATTGAATATGCGAGATTGTTCAGAGCTTGAACCTTTGTGATTATGCATGGTCCTAATTATGCTAGCAGTTGTTAAGTAAGCATGTCGAATGCCCTATATTCAGATATTTGACATATGATATATGTTTGGTAGCATTGTTTGCTTGTGTGTGGCACCAACTGTTCAGGATCGGCACTGGTCGCGTATTACTGACCTGAGATTCAGAAACGACATAAGTGTCGAGGACGCAGAGCCGTTAAATGATTAGATCTAATCGATATCAGCATTGAATGAGTCATATGAGGTATTAATGCTAGACCGACCCAAAGGTCGATGAAAATTATAAGTGCTTGTCTAGTCTAAGACTAGTTACTCAGAGCCAGGGCCAAAGGTCTAGGTGACTGTTTTGTCACATGGCTAAGGGAGTGGAATCCCATGTTAGTGACTTGATAATTAGTCACTCGTTTAAAGGTATTGACCCCCTGTTGGTGACTTGATGATTAGTCACTCATTTAAAAGGTACAGACCCCCTGTTGGTGACTTGGTGATTAGTCATTTGTTAAAAGGTACAGACCCCCTGTTAGTGACTTGTTGATCAGTCACTCATTCATTGTTTGAACTTATTTGTCTGCTTGAATTGAGCTGTAATTGCTAGGCATGTGCCTTATGATTTGATGACATGTTATTACTGTTCATGAGCATATTGAGTTTTCTTGCTGGGCTTCGGCTCACGGGTGCTATGTGGTGCAGGTAATGGCAAAAGAAAGTTGGACCATCCTTGAGTTGGAGGGCTTAGGTGGCGATGTGTCATATGCAGCTGCTCGACCGCCATGGCCGAGGGTTGAAAGAGGTACTAGGGTTAAACCCTATTTTGCCGCTTAAATCGGCTGGTTGTAAATATTTTCTTGTAATAAACTTGTAAATTATATTTCTAGGATCCCAATGTATATAATAAACATTCTAATGAAACGTTATATCTCAACCAAAATTTTTAATCCCTAAAATGCTAATCATACTTAGTTACACGATTTTGGCCAAATGACTTGATTAGCGAGTTTAACACTGTTTATAAGGCACACCGTAACGGTCCCTGGAGTTTAGGGCGTTACACTAGCTTATTACTCTTATTCTGTTGTTATTATCCATGCTTGTTGAATTTAGTTTTCTTGTTGATCCTTGGCTCACGGGTGCTACGTCGTGCAGGTAAAGGCAAGGGAAAGTTGGACCAGCCATGAGTTGGAGAGCTTTGGGGGCAGTATGTAGATCGGCAATTGCTCGACCACCACGGCTGAGGAATTTACGAGACTAGAGTCAAAATTTGTATTTTGCCATTTAGGTTGGTGTTGTATTTAATTTTGAGGGTTGTAACCACCTTGTAAACATTATTTTTGTGATCTCGTGTATCAAACTCTTATTTTAATGAAAGTCAATCATTTTACGATCAAAATCTTTTAACTCTAGTCTATCAGTTGAATTTAGAAACACGTTTATGTTCAAACGACTTGATTAACAAGTCTTGCACTATTTTAACCACATAGTGTAACGGTCTTAGTTACCCAGGGCATTACAACTTGGTATCAGAGTTGTCTAGGTTTAACAGTTCCTAAAGACTGGCTGGGCATGTACATTCGCCGCTAATGACAAGCTCAACTAAGGGGTTTGGTAACCATATATGTTATTATATGTTTGAGTGTTTAAATGAAACATCAATGCTTTATTTGTAAATTTATTAGGGAGCATGAGTTATACTGTTATAGCATAGACCTTGACTGCTATGTGAATATGATAAGGTGTGCCTATTAGCATTGCTACTGTACCTGAATGATTGTTTAAAAGCATGCTTGCTTTATGATTGTGTGCCACTGGTTGAGTTTTAGTGTTGGATTGTGGGGTGATTATAAACCTGTTATCATTGCCTGACCAGCTGAGTCGTTGATTGTAGATAAACTTGGAGAGTTATGCCTCCAAGGTGATCAATTCGACTAGTCGGTATCGGGGTTGAGGCTAGAGATGATGAGAGGGTCAAAACCCTCCGCCAGTTCCTGAAAACTTGCAGCAGTTTCTTGCTGACATGCAAGCTAGACTTCAGAGTCAGGAGGAAGAGATTTGCCTTATGAGGAAACAGGCTCCATCAGGGAGTGTTGTACCTAGCTTGCCATCTGTCATGGCACCAGTTGTACAGTCGCCTAAGATTGGCAACAGGTGGGAGTCACTATACGAAAGATTCAGGAAATAGCATCCTCCAACTTTTGAGGGAGGACAAGAACCACTTAAGGTTAAATAGTGAATGAGTTTGACTATCTCCATCCTGGACTTCATGAGGGTGTAAGGTAACGACAGGGTGGCCTGTACCACTTATATGCTTCCTGATGATGCTCACATTTGGCGGGAGGTAGCATCACAGACCCGAGATGTATCTACCATGAGTTGGGATGGGTTTAAAGACTTCTTAAACTAGAAATATTATAGTATTGTCGTCAGGGCGGCAAAGGTGAATGAGTTCGTTGGGTTGGTATAGGGAAACAAGATAGTTACTGAGTATGCCCTGAAGTTTGACATACTAGCGAAATTTGCACCTAATCTAGTGCCTACAGATGCAGTAAAGCAAGACATGTTTGTTTGAGGGCTTAATGTAATGATAGCCTGAGATATGAGGATCACATCAGTATCTGGGGAGACAACTTATGCCCAGGTAGTTGAGAATGCCCTCACTACTGAGGTGGCAGAGAACAAGATTTGGAGGGAGAACATTGCGAGACGGTATGTTCGCAGGACAGTGCCTCCACTTACAGGGTCTGGTAGGGGTGGAGGCCCTAGTGATTAGAAGAGGAAGACCCCTGACACCTCGACCATTGTTGGTCATGATAGGAGAGGTCAGGTTGGCTGCGAGGGAGGCAGTTAGACATGTAGGAGCTACTCAGAGTGTGATAGATGCAGGAAGCGCCATCTGGGCAAATGCAGGGCAAAGGCCTGTTACTTGTGCGGGGTGGTTGGACACCTCAAGAAGGATTGCCCAACTTTGAAGAAAGAGGAACCATGGAAGGTGGACAACTTGACTCTAGCTTGAGTATTCGCCTTGACACAGGCAGAGGCTGAGGCTAGTCCTTCGGTAATGACAGGTCAACTTTCTAGTGCTGGCTCTTCATATACTGTATTGATTGACTCTGGTGCTACACATTCATTTGTTTCTACCAAAGTGATTGATATATTGTGTAGGCCTAGTGAGTATTATACTGTGGGGTTTGGGACTATACTGCCTACAGGGGAACTGGTAGTTTCTAGGAGATGGATTAGAGCATTGCCAGTGATGGTGGATAGTAGGGAACTATCAATAGATTTGATTGAGTTGGGTATGGATGCTTTGACATGATTTTGGGGATGGATTTGCTAGTCAGATATGGGGAAACTATAGATTGCAGGAAGAAGATGGTGACTTTTGAGCCAGAGGGTGAGGACCCATTTGTTTTCATGGGTACTATGCATGGACCTTGCATTCCAATGATATTACCATTGAGGGCTGGCGACCTATTACAAGGAGGTTGTATAGGTTTTCTAGCCAGTGTGGTGGATACCACTAGAGTCATGCTAGTGGGGCCAGGAGAGACTAGACTGGTATGCGAGTTTTTGGATGTGTTTCCTGAGGACTTACTGGGATTGTCGTTGCACGGGGAGATTCAGTTCACCATTGAGTTAGTGTTAGGTACATAACCAGTGTCAAGGGCACCATACAGGATGGCTCCAGCAAAGCTAATGGAGTTGAAGTGTAATGCCCTGGATAGCCAAGACCGCTACACTATGTGTTTATAAAGGTGTGAGACTTACTAATCAAGTCGTTTATTCAAAACGTGTCATTAGCTAAAGTGTTCTAGGGCTAAAAGACATTTTGGCCCCAAAAGAAACATTTTATAGATTATAAACAATTTACAGAAGGGATCCCCAAAAGTACAACGTTTAAAAGTTGGTTTACAAAATTCAACAGTTAAGAGTAACCATTAGCCATACTAAGGCAAAATACAAGGTTCTGGTCCTCTCGTCCCTGTAATCTCCTCAACCGTAGCGGTTGAGCGGCCTGACATGTACAGTCACCCAGCAGAGCTCTCCAATCAGGGTTGATCAATCTTGCCCTTGCCTTTACCTGCACCACGCAGCACTCGTGAGCCAAGGCCCAGCAAGAAAACAACATACACAGCATGTACAATATTTTCAAACAAATATTCTAATAAGCATGATCAAATATTCAATCCATAGCATATAAGCATACTTCAAGGTACAAATATCTTCATCTATACTTAGATTATTCAACACTCTCATTAATCACACTCATAGCCAAATACAATAATCAATTAGCATAAATACTAGGGCCGACACCTTAGGTAGCACCCTCTGTTTAACCCACTGACTCCGGTCCGCTTAAACCAAGCTCAGTGCATAATAAGCTATCCTTGGATACCAGTGTCTGAGCCGTGCCAATTGCACAAGTTAACCGTGGCACACTTAGGCCGTTGGTTTACAATTTACATGGCATAATACCATTCTTTCAATCATATTGTAACGACCCAAATTCACTAATAAGGCTTAAGGGCCTTGGTTAGTGTGCCGGGAGGGCATGATGGGAATTATGTGTGATTTTTATGATTAAGACGCATGATTATGATTTTAAGCATGTTATATGACTATGTGAATTATGTTATGTGATAATTTTGATGTGTGAATCGTACCACGTGGGTGCTGTGATACCAATGTGATGCACGTGCCGAGACGGTCCTAGAAAACTAGATAATGGTAACTGGTGATTTGGTAACCTGCGTAACTGTTAGTAACCATAGAGAGTAACAGGCTTTACTGGGAAAGTGGTAGAATTGTAAAGTTAGGAAAAGGACAAGTAAGCCCTTGAGGTCTAGTTAGTAAGGGATGTAAATGGAGGGTTAAACTAGTCTTTTGGCATGGAATAGATGAGTAAGAGCTTAAGGAAAATACAATACGTATAACACTTGGAGAAAGGGGCTTTATGCTGAAAATTGGAGACCTAGAGGAAGAGCAAAACTAAGATGGAAGGGAGAAGTTGAATCTAGCTTTTGGAGGGAGAAGTAAGGAGTGATTGAAGTTTTCAAGCAAGCTTAGATCAATAATACTCAGAGGTAAGATTTTGATTATGGTATATCTAAGTTTCAAATCTGATTTTTGGTTGATAAGTGTGAATTGAAACAAATTGGTGGCTGGTTTTGTATGAACTCAGAATTGGGTAATCAAAGGGGAAGGAGGTTTAAAGCTAGAGGTTGGACTCACCACTCAAGGTAAGGTTTCTGTGTAATTATTAGGCTTATTTCTGTTAAGGTTTAGGGAGTTTGGAGTGTGGTTCGTGTTTGGGTTTAAGTTGTTTTTAATTCTCTGGTTTGAGTTACAAAGCATGAAACTCAAGAGTGAATCTTGGGAATAGTTGTGTGAATGGGCTTGAGTATGATGTTTCTAGGTTGCTGTGAGGTTTATTAAGGATCTAGAGTTGGTTTTGGGACTTAGGATGGAGTTTGGGGTGATTTGGAGTGAGTTAGGCTCGGGAAAAACGCGAAGGAAAACCCAGAATTCTGGGCCTGCGAAGGCGCGCCGCGGCACAGTTTTAGCGTGCCGCGGCACGAGGCCCCTGACTTGCTGGGTGCCGCGGCACAAGGCCAATTTCAGGACATCAATTTTGGCAAGTTTGTCCCTTTGCTCCGGGGGTTCGGGGGATGTCTCCGGGGTATAGTTTTGAGGTTTTGGGGGTTTCGAGAGTGTGGGTTAGGTTCCGGGAAGGTAGTTTTGGATTGGTTAGTGACAAAGAATGTTTTATTTGTGTTGTGATTACGACTTTGGAGAGGCTCGGGTAGAGGACCGTGCTTGCGGCTACGTGGCATCGAAAACCAGTGAATTGAAAGGTAAGAAAACTGCATCCGAATGTATGATTGTAATGGGACTAAGTGCTCCCGAGAGTTGTATTGTGTCAGTGTTGGTATTATGCCAAGGGACACGTAAAAGCGTTCTAAGAGTACCGTACATGATTTTAGCGCACGGGGTGCGAATTGGCCACTGGGAGCCAGAAACAATAGGATAACAGAGGGAGCAGCCTGTGAGCGCTAGCCCTGGTTATCGTCTGTGCATTATGTATTATGAGCCGAGATGCTTAGTATATGAAATACTTGACTGATGATATACTTGAGTTTATGAGATGCTATATGTGTAATTGACTTGTTTGCTAGTTGTTCATGCTCTGTTGTTGCTTTGTTTCCTTGCTGGGCCTTGGCTCACGGGTGCTTCGTGGTGCAGGTAAGGGCAAGAGTAAGCTGGACCAGGCCTGAGGTGGAGAGCTCAGCAGTGAAATGTACATAGCCAGCTGTTCGATCACCATGGTCGAGGAGTGTGTCAGGACAGGGAATTACCTAACTGCTCATTTTTGCCTTAATATGGCCAGTCAATGTATTTAAACTTTGTAACTTTTGTAAATGGCTTTTAAACTGTCATTTTTGGGATCCCATGTAAATAAACAATGTTTAGTAATGAAAACGTAACTTTTGAGACCAAAACACTTTTAACCCTAGTTCCTCTACTGTTTCAATAACACGCTTTTACTTTAATGACTTGATTAGCAAGTCTGGCACTTTATAAACACACAGTGTAATGGTCTTGGCTATCCAGGGCATTACACATATATATCAGGGAGCCCTTAGTCCTGTTCAAATATTCAACTGGGTGTAGTTTTCTTACCTTTGGCTTCTAGATGAATTAGTTACGGGCGATACTTCTTGAGCGCGATTCGATCCCCGAGCCCTAGCTTAGCACCTAGTCACAACCATGATGAAGGATACCATTAACAATCTTAAATGAGTTTCTAAACCAAGTTCTAGTCCTCGGAACATTGAACTTCACCAAATATGGTAAAAGATTCAATCCCGAGCACCCTAGGTTAAATTCCCAAGCCTAAAATCTCAAAATCCCAAAATCCCTTAAGGGCCCTGGCATAGGCCATCCATGCCGCGGCATGGCCCCAAACAGAGCCCTCTTAAAGCACAAAAACAGGTAAGGGCCGCGACATTCCTTAGGCCATGCTGCGGCCCACCCTCCTTCCTCAGCACAACTCAACTTCCAAGGGCCATGGCTCACCAAGAACCATGCCGCGGCCCGACCCTTCGAACCCAGAAAAATCACCATTTTTAACTTTCAAACCTCATGCAAGCTCACTCAAAACCACCCCAAATCCTTAACTCAACTATCCACAAACATCCCACAAGATTACAACAACTTAACCCAGCTGAATCCTAGGCTAGAAACCCATCAAAAACCCATTTCAATTACTGAAACTTTCTAACCCAAGAACACAAAACCAGCCATGGAGATACTAGAATTCAACCATCAAACCTTGGATTAAAGCTTACCTCAGCTGCAGAATCACTTCTCTAAGAGTTCCCTGACCTAACTTCAAAGATTCCAGCCTCAAATCCAACCTTGAATACCAAAACCACAACCATTAAAAACTCAGCCATTTTCTCAAAATTCCCAACCTTAGAAACGAAAATTCAAAGCTTACCTTGGCTCTATTTCAATCCTTGATCAGTTCCTGAGCTAATCCTCCAGATTATTCCCTTCAATTCCCAAATATTCAGCTTGTTTCTCTTGAAATTCAGAGTTGTTCTTCTTCCTTAAGAGAGAGAAGGCTGAGAGGGTCGGTTTACACTTTCTGTCTAGTATTTTCTAAGTCTTTCCAAGTATATCATTAGGTTATTAGACTAATCCCAAAGCTCGGGGTACCGGAAACATCCCCGAGGGAAAAATAGTAAATTTCCCCAATATTCCCACCTAAACTCTCTAACCTCAAATATATCTCCATATATTTATTTCCATCACCCGATAGTCTAAATCACTACCCGATACCTAAAATACCCCTGACTTGTCCAAAGTCAATTATAATGCCCCATTGTGACTTTGCCCGCTATCTAGCCCTAGGATTGCCTCGAGTCGCCGGCTACAGAGTTATCCACATAATAATGTGGTTCTCACATATACAACATATTTATTACATATTATCACATAATATCATCAATTATCATAAAATATCATTTAAGCACTATTAATCACATAATATCACATTCAAATAAATTTTATTTAGTCTAATCCCATTTATGCCCTCCCAACACACTAATTAAGGCCCTTAAGCCTTACTAGCGAATTTGGGGTCGTTACATGAAGATACAGTTGCAAGAGCTACTAGATTTGGGATTTATCAGACCTATCTTCTGGCCATGGGGTGCTCCAGTTTTATTTGTGAATAGAAGGATGGGACTCTACGGGTGTGTATAGACTACAGGGAGTTGAATAAGTTGACTATCAAGAACAGGTACCCACTACTGAGGATAGACAACTTGTTCGATCAGTTGCAGGGTAAGACAGTATTCTTAAAGATTGATCTTCGATCTGGTTATCACCAGAAGAGGATTAAGAACGAGGATATTTTGAAGACAGCCTTCCGCACAAGGTACATGCATTATGAGTTCTTGATCATGTCGTTTGGATTGACCAATGCCCCAGCAGTATTTATGGATCTGATGAACAGGGTGTTCAAAGATTTCTTAGATCAGTTTGTGATTGTCTTCATCGATGACATCCTGGTTTACTCTTGTTAAGAGGTAGAGCATGAGCATCATCTCTGACGTGCATTGCAAAGATTGAGGGAGCATCAATTGTACACTAAATTTAAGAAGTGTGAGTTCTGGTTATCGGAGGTAACATTCTTTAGACATATTATCAGTGGAGATGGGATTAAGGTGGACCCGGCCAAGGTAGAAGCAGTTAGGGATTGCCCGAGGCCAAGGGACGCCTCGGAAGTTAGGAGTTTCCTTGGATTAGTTGGATATTACAAATGGTTCATGGAAGGGTTTTTGAAGATTGCCACACTGTTGACTGAATTATTGCAGAATAATCTGAAGTTCATATGGTCAGACAAATGCGAGGGTAGTTTCTAGGAATTGAAATGATGATTGATTACTGCTCCGGTGTTGAGTGTTCCTTCAGTTGGGGACAAGTTTGTAGTGTATTGTGAAGCATCGAGATTGCGATTGGGATGTGTGTTGATGCAGAGTGGGAAAGTTATTGCCTACGCATCGCGATAGCTGAAGGAATATGAGTAGCAGACCCTACCCATGATTTGGAGCTAGCAGCAGTGGTATTCACGCTAAAAGTATGGCAACATTATTTGTATGGAGAGAAGTGCGAGATATACATCGATCATAAGAGTTTAAAATATTTCTTCACCTAAAAGGACCTAAATATGAGACAAATACGTTGAATGAATTGGTGAAGGATTATGTTTGTGACATCCTTTACAACCCAGGAAAAGCCAATGTAGTGGAAAATTCTTTGAGTCGAAGGGGCCCAGGACAGTTGTTTAGCTCTAAGTGGATATCGAAGGAATTGGCAGAGGAAATGACTAGAGCGAGGATAGAATTGGTGGTGGGCCAGTTGGCCAATATTACTTTACAGTCTACCCTCTTGGAGAGGATAAGAGAAGGCCAGATGGGTGATACGCATCTGTAGGAGGTTAGGAGGAATCTCTTAGGCTAAGTGGCTAAGGATTATACCATTTCAGAGACGGTTTTGCTAAGGTATAAGGATCGGATCTGTGTTACAATGGATAAGGGTATTAGATGAGAGATTCTTGATGAATCACATACTACACCCTACTCACTCCATCCAAGCACCACAAAGATGTATCAAGATCTAATGACTTTGTATTGTTGGCCTGGGATGAAAAAGGACGTGGTGGAGTAGGTAGCCAAGTGTTTAACGTGTTAGCAAGTAAAGGCTGAACACCAACGACCAGTGGGGTTGCTACAGCCTTTGGGTATTCTCGAATGGAAGTGGGAAGATGTTACCATGGATTTTGTAGGAGGTCTACCCAGGAAGGTGGGGCAACATGACTCGGTATGGGTGATAGTAGACAGGTACACCAAGTCTACCCACTTTCTGCCAGTGAGGATGACCTATACTATGGATCAGTATGCAGAACTATATGTGAGGGAGATTGTGCGTCTCCATGGGGTTCCTATGTCTATAGTATCGAACCAGAATCCCATATTCACCTCTAAGTTTTGGGGTGGTTTGCAGAAGGCTATGGGAATTCAGTTGAAGTTCAGTATAATCTTTCATCCTCAGACATACAGGCAGTTTGAGAGGATAATTTATATATTGGAGGACATGCTTAGGGCATGTTGGCTATACTTTGAGGGATCTTGGAGTATGTACCTCCCATTGATTGAATTCTTGTACAACAATAGTTATCAATCCACGATTGGAGTAGCTCCATACGAGATGTTGTATGGAAGAAAGTGTAGATCACCCATTAATTGGGATGAGATGGGGGAGAGGAAGTATCTAGGATTGGAGATGGTTCAGAAAACTAATGAAGATATTGAGAAGATCCAAGCTCAAATGCTCACTTCGAAGAGTAGACAGAAAAGCTACGATGATCATAAGCGTAGGAAAATGGAGTTCCAGGTAGGGGACCAAGTATTTCTGTGAGCTTCGCCATTGAGAGGGGTAAGGAGATTTTGGAAAAAGGGAAAGCTAAGCCCTAGATTCGTAGGACCTTTTGAGATCCTGGAGGATCGAGCAAGTAGCCTACAGATTGGCTCTACCACTATCATTAGCAGGAGTTCACGATGTGTTCCACATCTCAATGCTTCGGAGGTACGTCTAAGATACAACCCATGTGTTGGGGTATGAGGATCTAGAAGACAGATTTGTCGTATGAGGAGTGACCAGTTCAGATCCTAGTCAGAAAGGTAAGGTTATGAGGAACAAGACGATTCCTCTGGTCAAAGTACAATAGAGGAATAGCAAGGTCAAGGAAGCGACTTGGGAGCTAGAGTCAGCTATGCGGGATCAATATCCTGAATTATTCAAGTAAATTTCGAGGACGAAATTTTCAATAGGACGGGAAAGTTGTAACGTCCCAAAAATTCTAATAAGGTTTAGTGTCGGGAGGACATAATTGGATCTATGTGTGATTAATTGATTAAATGCGTGACTACATTGCATGCATGACTTATATGATAATATGAGTATATTTATATGCATGTTTATAAGTATTAAATATGTGTGTGGGTCTGTTCTTGTTTATAAGGGCGTATTTGTAATATTGGCCCATTGCAGACATAAATGTGATTATATGCGTTAAATGATTGAGAACACATTATTATGTGGATATATTTGTAGTATACAGCTCGAGGCGGTCCTAGTGAGCGGATTAGCAGAATAGTCACAGCAGGGTTTAATACCCAACTCGTGGTGAGCCTAAGGGTATTTTGGGAAACTTAACATATATTTGGGATTTATCGAGTAATGAGTAGGTATTTGCTAGTTAGGTGGGCATATTGGGCTAAATTGGGAAATTGTAGGGCGACTCGAGGAATTAGCGAGAAACAGTACAAATGACCGTTTTGCCCTTATGGGCAATAAAGGGTTGAGTTTTCACTAAGGGCATTTTGGTCTTTAAATTAAGGGTATAGATAGGAAAGGATTCAAAAATAAACTAGAAGCATCAGGAAAACTCTCCCTCTCTCTCTCTCTCTCTCTCTCTCTCTCTCTCTCTCTTAAATATTTTTTCTCTCTCCCTTTGGAGTGCTTGGAAGCTTAGGAAAATTCTTGAAGAAAAGTTTGGACTTGAGATGGGAATTTGGGAAGTTGAGCTAGGAACAAGCAAAGGAATAGCTGAGGATTAAAGCCATTAACTGAGGTAAGAATTTTGTCTTGATTCTTCTAGAAATTCAGGCTATTAGGATAAGTTTTGACTAGATTTTTGGATGTTAATTTATTGTTGAATCGGGGTCGTAATTGCAGTAGATTTTTGGGTGATATTAATGCCTAGGTTGTTTGGTTAAGAGTCCTAGACTCAATTCTGGGCTCGTTTCAGGGTTCCAAGGGACTTTTGATGAATTAGGTCGAGAGAAATCGCTGGAAAAGCCCCAGGATTTCTGGGTTCAAGGGGGCGTGCTGCGACCCATGTAACCCCAGAAGCCCTGGGGGCTTGCTATTTTACAGGCACAATGCGGCCCGCATACCCTTAGGAGTTGGGGCTGGCACCTTTGACTTGGGGGCGTGTCACGACCCTTAAGGCCAGGTCGCGATCCACCTAGGCAGACTTAGCCAAAATAAGTTTTTGGGCTCGAGGAATTAAACCTAAGCGCTCGGGATGAATTCTGCTAGCTGGTTTAGTAGAATTCGATGTCCTGGAAGCTATTTTTTTATTCCAATGCATTTAATTGAATTAGATTTTAATAGTTATCCATTTTCACTTGTGACTAGGGTTACCATTAAGGCTCGGAATTGAGGATCGTGCTTGGGACCGCTATATATCTTTAGCTCAGGATCCGAGGTAAGAAAATTGCACCCGAGTTATGATTGGGGCTGAGATCCCCTGTAAATGAACATATGTGGAATTATAAATGTATTTGTGAATGGAAATATCTTGATAGATAGGTTAGCTTGTGCTGCTTTCAATTGCGTGCTTCGCAACTTGTATGCTACTATGTTTGATGTGAAATTTCGGCCTAAGGGAGCCGATGTTGACCGTACTGAACGCAGCTCAGCCTAAATGAGCCGAGATTAGCACGATCTGCTGTTGTTATCTATGCTTGTTGAATTTAGTTTTCTTGCTAAGCCTTGGCGCACGGTTGCTATGTGGTGCAAGTAAAGGCAAGGGAAAGCTGGACCAGCCATGAGTTGGAGAGCTTTGGGGGAGGTGTGTAGATTGGCAGCTGCTCGACCACCATGGCCGAGGAATTTATGGGGACTAGGGTCAAAATTTGTATTTTTCCATTTAGCCTGGTTACAGTTGTATTTACTTTTAAGGGTTGTAACCACCTTGTAAACATTATTTTTGGGATCCCATGTATGAAACTCTTATTTTAATGAAAGCCGACCATTTTACGATCAAAATCTTTTAACCCTATCATGATAGTTGACTTTAGAAACACGTTTATGTTCAAATGACTTGATTAACAAGTCTTGCACTATTTTAACCACACTGTAACGGTCTTGGTGACCCAGGGCATTACAGCTTGCCACTTGATTGTTGATCACGGTTTATACAAAATCTCAAATTGGCTGAGTTCAACGGCCCACTTTAGCAATCGTCTCGATGCTTCAGGTTTTTGCAATACCTGTCTCAAAGGTTGATCAGTTGGGACCTTTATCGCGTGGGACTAGAAATAAGGTCATAACTTCCTCAAGGCTAAGACCATGCAAAATACGAGTTTCTCAATTAAGGGATATTGAGATTCAGCTCGTAGAAGCCTCTTGCTGATGTAGTAAACTAGCTTCAAAGTTTGATCTTCTTCTCAAACCACAACTGCGCTGACTGCATTTCTGTCACAACTAGATAAAGGTACAAAGCCTCTCTGATAATAAGCTTCGATGGAATGGAGGGTTTAGCTAGATGTTTCTTCATATCTTAAAATGATAGCTCGCATTTGTCAGTCCACTCAAATTTTTTGTTCCCCCTTAATAAGTTGTAGAAAGGGAGACTATAGTTAGTAGATTTTGACACAAAGCAATTCAGGGTAGCGATCCTTCCCGTTAAACTCTAAACCTCTTTTCACAACCTAGGTGAAGTCATGTCCAACAAGGATCAAATCTTATTTGGATTGGCTTCAATCCCCCTCGAATTTACAATGAAGCCTAAGAATTTCCTATATGAGACATCGAAGGTACACTTTTGGGTATTTAACTTCATGTTGTACTTCCTCAGCACGATGATACATTCTTCCATATCAGCTACATGGTTATTAGCAATCTTTGACTTCACTAGCATGTCATCGATGTACACTTCCATGTTTCTATAGATCTGGTTAACGAACATTTTGTTCACTAGCCTTTGGTATGTAGCTACTGCATTCTTCAGCCTGAAAGGCATGACGTTGTATCAATAAACGTTATACTAGGTCATGAAACTTGTACACTCCGTGTCCGCAGGGTTCATCGCGATATGGTTATATCCAGAATATGTGTCCATGAAGAAAATGAGCTCGTGACCGACCGTGGCATCTATGAGCTGATAAATTCTTGGCAAAGGAAATCAATCCTTTGGGCAGGCTCTGTTCAAATCGAAGAAGTCAATGTGGGTTCTCCATTTTAAATTAGGTTTTGGGACCAGAACGGGGTTGGCGATCCAGGCTGGATATTTTTCCTCCTTGATGAATTCGCATTATAAGAGGCGATCTACTTCTTCCTCTAAAGTTTCTCCTCTATCTTTTCCCAATAGATTTCTCTTTTGTTGCTTGGCTGGTATATCCTTGTCCAAAGTTAGCATTTGCATGATTATGCTAGGACTAATACCCACCATGTTAGTATGTGGCCAAGTGAAAGAGTGTGGAGCTCTGACTTGTCCTTACCTACTCACGGGTCAATCTCTTCTAAGTTGGTGACCTCGATCTCCATCACTTAAGGTTCTTATGCTTCCTCAACGATCACCATTGCTTGAGGTTCTTTTGCTTCCTCAATGATCATCATTGCTTGTTTCCATGGTTGTGCTCTTCCCTTCATCAAGATGATGCAGCATTCTTTGGAAGAAATTTGATCTCCCTTACATATTCCCATAGGTTAAGAGAATTTCATGGACAAATGGCGAAAAGAAGTTATTGCTTCGAACACTATCACAGTGGGTCGCCCTAGAATGGCATTATAGGCAGTTGGGAAATCTATAACGATGAACTTGAGCATCTTCGTTGAAGCTCGAGCTTCATCACTGATGGTTACCAAGAGTTTGATTGTCCCAATTGCTTACACCCTCTCTCCTAAGAACCATATAGAGTTGTGGAGGAGGCTTTCAGATCTGTAACCAAGAGTCCCATCTTCTCCAATATGAACCTGAATAGCACATTTACTGAGCTCCCATTGTCGATAAAAATTCTCCGGAATGTTGGGGAGCTGAATGGTTATTACAAGCAGATCATTATGTGCGAATTGGATGTGACTTATGTCCTCTTGCAAAAAGATGATGGGTTGTTTGTCTATTCTTTGTTTCTTTGGCAAGCATTGCTTAGGAGTAAATACCGCACCATTGTGGGTCTTCAACTCCTAAATGTATCTCTTCTGGGCCCAATTACTTGTACTTTCTAAATGTGGCCCACCTGCGATTGTGGCTATGTCCCTTCCTTCGATAGGAAGAGGGATGAGTGGATTTTCAGGAGTTGGGAGAGCCGCATGTGGGTTTGCTGGAATACCTGGAGCTGACCGTGAATTTTTTACAACCTGCTTGTTGGTAGTTACCCGATTCTAGGCATACTATGCAAACGGTCCAACCCGAATCAAAGTCTCGATCTCGTCCTTCAGCTAGCGACAATCGTCCATGTTATGACCATTGTCGTTATGGTAACGACAAAAGTGTGTCGGATCTCTCTTAGCCCACTGATTCTTCATGAGCTCGGGCTTTTTCCAGTGGAGGCGAGCGAAGTTAGCTAGGTATATATTATCCCTTGTATCCATCAGATCAGTGTACACGGTGAAAGTCAAGGTATACCTATCCACGACTTTATTCTTCTAGGACCCTGTCTGTCGCCTTCGTTATTTCCTTTCCTTTTATTATATTTTCTCGCCTGAATATTATGGGTGACTGTCTGAGCTGATGCCATAACGGTTGTCACCACTTCAATGGGCTAAATGGGAATACCACTAGTTCCCACTACCGTGGACTCTGCCTCTTCGAGGTTAATCTATTTTTGAGCTTGATCCAAGAATTCATCTGTGTTCTTAACTCCTTTCCTTTTGATTTCTTTCCATAATTTTCCTCCTACAGTGATGCCAAACCGCATTGCCATGAGTTTGGAACTGTCATCAACATTTCTTGCACGGGCTGCAATATTGGTGAACTGATTTATGTAAGCCTTGAGGGACTCACCCAATTGCTGTTTTATGTTGGCCAAGGAATTGGCCTCCACCCATATCTCCTTAGCAGCTCGAAAATGCTTCTTGAACATCGACGATAGTTGGTTCCAGGAGGTGATTTTGTGCCTCTTAAACTTTTCGAACCAAATTTCTGTCACGCTAGTCATAGTGGCTGGGAACAAACACAACGCATGTCAACATTCACGTTATGAGCCTTCATCAAAGTGTTGAAAGTCCCAATGTGACTTGACAGATTGATAGTTCCATCATAGGTCGCCATATGTGGCATCTTGAAGCCTGGCGGATATGGAGTTGCGACATTATGAGGAGCAAAGGGTGTGAGCTCCTCATTTGAGTCACAATTATCCTTGTTTCTTTCTGATAGAAAAAGCCTCATCTATTCCTCCATCATAACAATTTGTTCTAGGGTTGGATCCCTCACTATCGGGTTGTTTGAAATAAGATTATTAGCCCCAAACCTGGGTTGCGCATTATTAGGGTTGTTGTCCCTCCAAGCTAGAGCTCAGTTCACTAGGACTCTCCCATCATAGTGCCTCATAGTAGGGTTTTCCCTTGTCTGTGTGTAGCTCAGCTCGTTGTCCATTCCTTGCTCTCTCTGTTATGCATTTGAGTGCTTATGCAGGTCAGACTGATGGTTAGTACAATAACTTTGCACATAATTAGATGATCTCTTAGGTCTAGATCCTGCCTTCAAGAGTGAGTGTTGTGAAGACTCTCTAACCTGCCTTCATGATGGCTTTCCATCCAATAACTATCTTCAGCAAAGCTTTCCATTCGCTAAAGAAGTAGGTGAGCCTGGTTGTTTACGTGAACTCCAATCCCGGTATCGCGAGATCGAGCTACGTAGGTGACCTCTCTGTAAACAGAGTTTCTTTAGTCATTTCCACGAAGAGGTATATTTCCTCGAGCTCATGGGGGTGATGGATGTGAATTGGTGATGGTGGGTGCCTTATTGGGGAGGCCACCTATCGTCCATCTAGTCATACTAGCTAAGGTCTACCATTATCCACCTTGATTTCTCTTTCCAGTGGTGGTACATCTCCATTTCTTTGACCCTTATTATTTAAAGGGGTTTGAACTGGTGGATTCGGGGGAATTAGGCTCCATCTAACCCATAACTGAAAAACACTAATGTAACACCCTACTACCCTAGAGTCGTTACCATGTGATTTTAAAACATGCAATTAACTTGCTAATTGACGTATTGGACCAAAAAGTGTGATTAAGTTAAAGTACAGACTCATTTAAATAAGAATTCAATATAAAAGGTTGGAAATTCATTTATATCATTAAAGTGTTACATTGGGATCCCAGAATATTGTTTAAAATGTATTTACAACTCAAAAGTTATTATACAGTCGACTTAGGCGACAAAACTAGATATTTATAATGTGTTCCTCAAAACAACCCTAGTCGTGGCAGCCGGGTAGGCCAAACATGTACACGCCGCTCCATGCCCTCCAACTCATGCTTGGTCGGCCTTTCCCTTGCCCTTACCTGCACCATAGAGCACCCATGAGCCAAGGCCCAGCAAGAAAACTCCACAAACATAACACATAACAATTCATTTTAGTAAATGCATAACCAAATGTAAACATAATAGACAATTTACAATAGTAGCCTGAGCTGATCAAGGAGTTCACGATCTTAACCGAGCAGGTGAACACAACACCCTAAATGGCCATGCCTTGGCAGCCTACATTAAGCATGCTTAACGCCGATCTCGCCCCTTGCCAACCCCGGCCCTAGCCATTGAGTCTCAACATGCATAAATAGCATAATAATAATTACAGACATTCACATAAAACACTAAGCACAGATAATCGGGCCATGCCCTACTCTACAGGCACAAACAATTCTCTTACCTTTGGTCCGGGTGCAAGAAATTAGGCAAGCAAGGACAACTCCCGAGAATGATCCTCTCTCGAGCCCTAGCGGTAACCTAGTCACAACCCACAAATAACATTCTCATTACTATTTGAATCCACAATTGAACCCTGGGACCAATCCCATACTCTCGGGACATCTAATTCCCCCAAACAGGGTGGTGAAATCATCCCTCAAACCCCTAGGCCTATGCCCTAAAAATAAAAAATTAAGGCCCTAAAGAATGGCCTAGCATCGTGGTACAACTATACAGGCGTCGAGGCGCCCAGCCAAGGCCCCCTACCATGGAACATCCCAGCACCACGACTCAAAAGAACAGCGTCGTGGCGCCTTTACGTGAACCCAGAAAAACTGGGGTTTTCCACCATTTTTCCCTGAGCCAAAAACCCTACAAACTCACTACAACTCAAACCAAAGCTAGAATTTATACCCCACAAACATTCCCAACCATCCTAAACAACTTATACTCCCAAAAATTCAGCCAAATCCTTAATCCAAATCAAAACCTAATGAAAGCATAAAACTTTGCTAAACTTAAACCATGGTAGAAATTCCCCACAAAAAACACAGAGATAACCTTACCTCAACGACGAATCCGACCCTCAGTTGTTGCTAACCACTTCCAAGCTTCAATTCCCAAGCCCTTTTCCACCAAAAATTCAGAAAGAAAGATAACCAACAAGCCTAAGGGGGAGAGAGAGAGAGAGAGAAACGCGAGAGAGAGAGAGTGGGTGCTGAGAAACTAAGTGTTTTCCTTTTTTTTTTCTAAGTGCTCAGTTGATTTCTAGTGCCTACCCAAGTTTATCCTTTTGCTCAAAAATGACCAAATTTCCACTAAGTCAACTCTTAGTCCTTGAACGCCTCCAAGGGCAAACCCGTCATTTGCCACATTCCCACTAATTCCTCGAGTAGTCCTATAAATCCCCAATTAATCCCGGAATATCCAAATAACTTCTAAATAACTACCCATTACCCGATAAACCCCAAATACGTACTACATTCCCAAAATACCCCTAGGCTCATCTCGAGTTGGGTATTTGACCCCATTGTGACTATTCTGCTAATCTGCCCCCTAGGACCGCCTCGGATCACACATCTCAAATACACCCACATAACAATGTGGTCTCAGTCATAACACACATATAACTACATTTATGCCCCTAACGGGCCAAAATTACAAATATGTCCCTTGTTAACTAGAACGGGCTCACATGCATATTTAATAAACCTAACATGCATATAATGATGCACATATACAATGATTAATCATGTAATAATACAATTAAATCCATTATTTCCCTCCCGACACGCTAATCAAGGCACCAAGCCTTACAGGAACAACAAAAGGGAAAATGGAAGACTTACTGGTAGCAAGCGGCTGGAGCGAGTGTGATGCGAAGAGCCTCGGTAGGGCACGACTGAGCGGTGGTCGGTGTGGGAGTTTAAGGTTCGAAGAGTTCCGAGTGCCGGTAATGTCTAGAAGAGGGAGAGTGTAAAATGATATTAGGGAAGAAGAAGGCTATTTATAAGCCAAGTGCAACATCTTCCCTCCTCTCACGACATTGATGAGTCATCTCTTCAACTGCAGCAGGCACTCCTCCCCAGACACGTCGCCTCAATCGTCATGTACATCAGCCACTTTTTGGTAACTGGACGATACAATTAGTGGAGGAGCATTATGGCTCTTCATGGTTCCAAAAAGAGGCGGGAAAAACTGAAAGGTCATTTCTTGGAAATACTAAGGCTATTAACTACACCAAGTGTTATGCCACGTAGCAAGGGGTGGGTACCGCTGACTAGGCTGGATGATATTGTCCCAGAAGAAAAGTTTTCATGCTGCCTTTACACCATTGCAAACTTGGGGGCAAATGTTATCCCAAAAATTGACATGTATGACATGGCACCAAAATTGGACACGTGGAGTAGGCTGGGCAGACCCCCTAACAGGTTGGTTAGTGTATACATGCAGGGTATACGACAAGTTACTACTCAACATACTATCTCCAGAAGCTCAGCTGCTTGACAGGACCCCCAGAAAACTTGTTGGTCAGTGTAATGGTCATTGCTTAGTACGCTTGCCAGAAGAGAAGTTGATCAATATGCAAACAGACATACCTGCTCGAAGGAAAGTAGTTAGACTTTCTGTAAGCTCTCTGCAGGGATCGCCCGACCATCCGCAAAGAGGGTCTAACAACCCTGAAGACTCGAACAAAGTTCTTAGAGAATAGGGAAGGTTTAGAAAGCAACCTTCTGCAAGAATATAGGGATATTTCCCATTAGTTACGCTCGAGCGCGACTCCTGGGCGGCAGAAGCAGTATAAATACAAACTCTCCACCATAGTCAAGGGGGTTCAGAAAAATAGCCTACCGACCAGCACCAGAAACATACTGAGCAACCTGGTTTGGTGCTTAGCAGCGATTCTGCCATTCTGTATTGTTATTTACACTTAGAAATCTACCTGTATTCATCGGTTATCTTGTGTAAACCATTAAGATTAATACAAATCTAAGAGGAAGTAGTTAATTACCAATTCTTGGGGCTAAACCTCTATAAATCCTAGTGTTCTTTGTCATTTACTGCTCATCATTATCAGGTTCTTTGCTTATTTATGGTTCATAGATTGTCTAATGTAAAGTTATCTAATTAATTAGTTGACTCCGCGTCACTTGGCTACAAAACCAGTCAACATGTGTAACTTAATATGTAAAATTATATATCTAAGCCTGAGTTTAGTCAATTTTCATTGTAATTGGTTTCTATTGTTTTTATGCAAAATTAAGTTTTTTTCAGTTTTTTGTGGTGCAAGTGTTACCTCTTGAAGCAGAACGTACAAGATTATCTCAAAATATATGGAGTATACGACCAGGCTGGTCGTATATAAAATCCAAATGTTACGTCAGGGGAATCTCACTGGTCAATGGTCGAACAGAACTTCTGCCAGGTGTCAGCCACATGTTAAAAACGTCTGCCACGTCACCCATGCCTGCTTTTTGGATAACAATATTTATTTTATATATTTATTAATTTTATAATGAATCGATTCAGGTTCGTGTCGTAACCTGTTTTGCCAACCTTATTTAGTATAACTCTGGGAATGAGGGATTTCGGGTTTTCAAACAATAATCTTCAAGAATAAAAAATATATACAAAAAATTCAAAAAAAAAACTATGTATAAGGTTCATAAACATATTATATTCATCAATTTAACCTTAAAATTGAAAAAAAAAATGACGAAAAAACTCACCAAAATGGGTCAAAAAATTCAAAAGCGTCGCTAGTGTGAAGGATTTTCAAGCAGAGAAATTTCTTAGAAGTTTTTAGGGCAAAGGACAATCAGGGTCTGTAACACCCTACTACTCAGGGACCGTTACACTGTGTACTTTAAATAGTGCTCAACTCGCTAAACGAGTCATTTGGCCATTATCATGTAACTAAACATTTCATAAAAACATTTACTTCATACATGGGATCCCAAAATACATTTAAGCCCTAGTTCCTCTTTAAACCCTCGTTAAAACATTTACAACCTGTCGACCTAAGCGGAAAAATAGGGTTTGACCCTAGTTCCTCTTTAAACCCTCGGCCGTGGTGGTCGAGCAGCTGCATATGTACACATCGTCACCTAAGCTCTCCAACTCAAGGATGGTCCAGCTTTCTTTTCCCTTTACCTACACCATATAGGACCCGTGAGCCAAGGCTCAACAAGAAAACTTAAACATTCTCATAAGAAATTAATAACGTATATCCAAATCATAATAAGCATGCCTAGTAGTAATAACCCTACTCATGCATGCATACCATCCATATAATGACTACAACATCATATGGGACCAATTTCCCTACATAAATGTTCAATGCATCATACTGGGGTCCAATACCCAAATTACATGATTATGGAATCATACTAGGGCTCAGTGCCCAAACACATGATTAATAAATCATACTGGCTCAGCGCCCTAGGATATGGGGAAAATGAGTCACCCTAGGGCTCTTTGCCCTGTTCTCTGTATAACCAGCCTTGGAGCTGGCCCAGCGTACCTGACGCACTAGTTTTCTCACGACCAATAGGTTGGTCAAGCGTATGATACGCTCTTGGTTAGGCATAACCATATCAACCAGTGCTCAACGCGTTATTGCCATCCTTGACTAATGATTCAATGCTTTAGGACCAGCATACAACGTCCTAATGTCATCCTTGACTAATAAGTCATTGCCTTACGACCAGCACTCAACCTCCTAAGGTCGTCCTTGACTAATAAGTCAATGTTGGGGCCCAGCCCTAGGATATAGGACTAATAAGTCACCATGGGGCCCATTTCCCTATCCTCTGTATAACCAGCCCTGGAGCTGGCCCAACGTACCTAGCGCTGAGTTTTCCCTGACCAATAGGTCAGTCAAGTGTATGATGCGCTCCTGGTTAAGCATAACCATAACGACCGGCGCTCAGCGCGCTATTGCTGCCCTTGACCGATAAGTCAATGATTTTCGACCAATGCTCGGCGCTATTGTTGACCTTGACTAATATGTCAAGCCTTTCTCAATAAGATAATGCAACCAGGCATATATCATATATCATATATCCAAATACAAAGCATTCAACGTGCTTAATCAACAATCACAAGCATAATCATAATCGTGCACATTCTCAGGCTTTCATGCCATATTCATATCCCTGTTTAATAATTCGAGCCAAGCCATAATTACATGTATCACATATTGAGTGTAGTTTTCTTACCTTTGGTCTAAGTATAGGTTACCAATGAACAACCCTCGAACGAGATCCCGGTTTCGAGCCCCTATCGATAACCTAGTCACAACCATGATATAGAATCCCATCAATAACGAGTAAATAAAGGCTTCCAGACTGAGTCCTAGCCTCTAGGACGTAGAATCCTACTAAACCGAGTAGTAGGAACGATCCTGAGTCCTTAGGTTTGAGTTCCCACATTCAAAACTTCCCCAAGGCCAAAAATCCCTTAAGCGCCGCACCCCCCAAACAATTGAGCCACAACCGCTCAAGTTAGAGGCCTGATCCTCTTCTCTGCCTGCACCAACGTCGCGGCGCCAATAGCCCATTGGCACCTACTTCTCCTTCGCTCAATTCGAGCCGCGGTGCCCCAAGAACAGGACCGCGGCTCGACTTGGAAACTCAGTTTTTTCTTTGTTTTTCCCTTTCCAAATTCCTCCATAAACCTACCCAAACATAGCCAAATCCCATAAACAAAGTTCCCAAACAACTCAACAGCCCAAAACCATCAAAAGCCATGTTATAACCCAGTCAAAAACTCATCAAAACACAAAAATCCAATCAAACTTAAGAAACTCAAAAATCAGAACTTAAAACTTGGATTACCTCTGATTGAGTCATTTTCCAGTTAAATCATCTGGCCAACAAGCTTCTAATCTTTCCTCGAATCGTTATGACTCTAACCTTGCTTGAATCTGAGTCCTAAAACTCGAGTTTCCTTTGAAAACGCTAACGAGCGTCAAATGAGCGAACGGGAGAGAGAGAGAGAGAGAGAGAGAATATTGAATGTATTTTGATTCTGACAAGTTACTTTAAACTTAAGTAACCTCAAGTAAAACCCAAGGCTTGGGGTCTCAAAAACACCCCCGAGGGTAAAATAGTCAAAATCCCCATAATTCCCTTATGATCTCACTAACTCCAAATATATCATCAAATATGTATTCCCATTAGCCAATAACCCGGTAATGGACTAAATACCCAATATACCCCTTGACTCACTCCAAGTCAAGTATTAATCCCGTTGTGACTTTCCCACTAGCTTGCTCCCTAGGATCGTCCCATGCCGAGTAACCCAAATATATCCACATAATGATGTGGTCTCACACATATATGCCAAATATACCCATAACGGGCCAAATTATGAAAATTTCCCTTTTAATGAGAAATGGGCCCACGTGCATATTTAATACAGCTAAACATGCATATCAAGTCATATTATAATATAATTCGCATAATCATATAATGATACACATATATATCACATAATTTCGATAATTTGCCATCATGGCCCCCTAATCAAGGCCCTAAGCCTTATTAGGTAATTTGGGACATTATAAATATCCCTTCCTTACAGGAATTTCTTCCTCGAAATTTTACCTGAATAGCCAGGGATATAAATCCCGCATATCTGATTCCAGTTCCCAGGTCGCTTCCTCGACCTTACTATTTCTATATAATACCTTAACCAAAGGTTTAGCTTTGTTCCTTAGAACCTTGTCGTTTATGTCTCATATCTGGACTGGTTGTTCCCCACAAAATAATCCAGCCTCCAATTCCAGATCCTCATAACTCAACACATGAGTCTCATCTAATACATGTTTCCTCAACATGGAAATATGAAATACATTGTATACGGCCAATAGTGCTGAAGATAAGGCCAATCTATAGGCCACCTAATCGATCCTCTCCAAGATTTCAATTGATCCTACAAATCTAGGGCTCAACTTGTCCATATCTCCTCACCCTTTTCCATGGTGATACACTAAGGAAGACATAGTCTTTCACTTGGAACTCCATGTTCCTGCGTTTCAAATTAACATAACTTTTCTGTCTATTCTGAGAAGTGAACATCCGAGCTCTAATCTTTTCAATAGCCTTAGTGGTCCAATGAATTACCTCAGGACCAAAATATTTCCTCTCACCCATCTCATCCCAGTGAATGAGCGATCTATTCTTTCTACCATACAACATCTCATAAGGTGTCACTTTAATAATCAACTGATAGCTATCATTATAGGAAGACTTTATTAGAGGCAAATATTCATTTCAGGACCCTTCAAAGTCCAATACACATACTCTCAGCATTTTCTCTAATATCTAGATAATCCTCTTTGATTTACCATTAGCCTGAGGATAATCAGCTATACTGAAATCCAGCTGTATACTCTCCACCTTCTATAACCTTCCCAAAAACTTGGAAGTAATAATGGGGTCCATGTTCGACAGGATAGACCTCAAATCCCATGAAGGCGTACTATCTCTCTCATATAGAGATATGCATACCGATCAACTCTATTATTAATCCTCACTGATAAAAGCGAGTTGATTTCAAATACCGGTCCATAATAACTCAAACTGAATCAAACTGGCCCACTGTCCTGGGCAACCCCATCATGAAATCCATCGTGATGTCCTCCCAGTTCCACTTTGGGATACACAAAGGATGTAATGGGCTTAGTGGTTTCTGATACTATTCCTTGACCTGCTAACAGGTCAGGCACTTTGCCACTTACTCAATTCTGTCCCTCTCCATCCTAGGCCGCCAATATAAAGCTTTAAGATCCTGGTACATCTTCATGGTGCCTGGATGAAAAAAAAATAAGGGGTAGCATGAGATTCATCCAGAATCTCCCATTTAATCCCATTGTCCATCGGATCTCAAGTCTGATCCTTATAAACTCATGTCTAACTCTTCATAATCCTTAGTTATTTCAGCTAAGACATCCCTTCTAATCTTTCACATATGTGGGTCACTCAACTGTTTCCCTTGATCCTCTCTAAAAGAGTAAACTTAAGCATAATGTTGGCCAACTGGCCCACCAGTAACTCTACTCTAGTTCTAGTCATATCTTTCAACTGACGTGATGCATAGGCAATCACATTTCCTGTCTGTATAAGAACACAACCCAAATCTTGGCTCAAGGCATCACAATAAACCAATTCAAATAATCTTTGAACACCTTGTTCATCTATTCCATAAGTGCTACCAGATAATTAGTCAACCCAGTGCACATGACTAAAACTCATAATACCCAAAACTGATACGAAAAGTAGTCTTCTACATACCCTTCTCCCTGACCCTCAGCTGGTAATAACTAGATCGAAGATCCATCTTGGAGAATACCATCTTACCCTGTAATTGAACATTTAGTCCCTACAACTCTGCCAAGACCATTCAATACGGTGCCCTAGACACTGATTCCATCCCTGGCACCAACATAATCACAAATCTATCTCTTTGTGTAGAGGTAACCCTGGAAACACATCCAGAAACTCTCAGACTAATCCAGCCTATCCTGGTCTCACTAGCACGACCTGAGTGGTATCCACCACTGTAGCTAAGAATCCTATGCATCCCTACTGCAATAGGTCTCTAGCTCTAAGTACAGATGTCATAAGTATATGGGGTCCGTGCACAATGTCAATAAATACAAGGGTTTCTCACCACCAAGCCCAAGGGTTACCATCTTTTCCTTGCAATCTATCATTGCCCCATACTTGGCTAATTAATCCATATCCAGGATCATATCAAAGTTTGTCATACTAAACTCTATCAAGTCAACTGATGAGTCTTTTCCCACAGTAATCCAACCCATCTCTTAAAATTACCAATGAGGTACCAAATTCTCATCACAACATAACCACATAATCCACATACCAAGTATGTGCCTCTACTAGATACCACAAAATAAAGAAAAACATGGAACCAGAACCAATCAGCACAATACAAGAATTAGAACTAGAAAGTTGATCTGCCACCACTGAGGGACTAGCCTCAGTCTCAGTCTCAGACTGCGTCAGAGCGAACACTCGAGCTGGAGTTGAGCTATCCGCCCCCTTTGGTTCATCCTTCCTTAGCCCTAGGCAATCCCTCTTAAGGTGCCCAACCATCCCACATAAGAAACATGCCTTTGCTCGGCATCCTCCCAGATGGTGCCTCATGCACCGAGTACATTTCGGGTAGAGTTTCCAATCCTCGTCCTCGCCCTGATGGCCTATTTGAGCACTTTGAAACCCCTTTTCTAATCCAGAGGTACCGAATACATTGGTAACTTTTCTTTCTTGATCACTGGGGCCTCTGCCCCTATCTGATCCAATAAATAGAGGTGTCATTACCTGAGCTCCGTGCTTTATGGCACTCCCCCTCCAAATCTTATTTTCAATGCCCTCAACAACAAGGGCCCTCCCTACCACCTGAGCGTAGGTAGAGATCTCATGTACTGGGGCGATTCTAACACCCTGAACTATTTTGGAATTCAATCCCTAGATAAATCGCTCTTTCCGAGCCACATCCGCGGGTACCATATCAAAAGAAAACTTGGCCAACCCATCAAATTTGTTAACATACTTTGTTACTATTCTATTTACCTAAACCAAGTTCAGAAATTCATTTGTCTTAGCAATCTTAATTGCATCACAATAATATCTTTCATTAAACAACTGCCTAAATTCTTTCTAGTTCATTGCAGTTGTATCTCATGTCTGGGATACCACTTCCCACCACGTCCGGGCATCTTCCCGTACCACATATGTAGCACAGATCACCCTATCGTGACCCACCACCCCCATACTGTCGAGGATGGAACTGATCATGCCCATCCATTGCTCAGTTCTAAATGGATCTAGGCCTCCCTAAAAAACTAGAGGGTAATATTCCTAAAATCTCTCATATAAAAATTCCCATCGGTTCTCAACCCTAGGTTGAGCAAAAACTGGTGCCACTTCTGACATAACAAAGGAAGAGGTGTTCCCTTATAGAATCATCTGTTTTCAACACTTGATCTCTTCCTCTTGCCTCTGCAATCTTAATTGCATATCTGTAAAAACCTGCTGCTAATTCTGAGGGGCAAGTGGAGGGCTCAGGCCCTGGCTATAATTTCCAGTCTCAGTATAAACACCACTGGGTCCCATTAACTTCCTTGGGTACATAACCTTTGATTTATTCTGTAGTCAATTACTTGACCCATTAAGCATGATGAGCAAATTCATAAGCCTTCCTCATGGGAACAATCACAAACCACCGCATTCACATACCACTGCAGTACTAAAATACATGCCCATAACATTCATACATAAATCAATAACCCCTGCTCTCAATTCCAGCATGCAGATAACACATTCATATATTCATTGAGCAGGTAATCATATAATCATGTCAATAGTCAAGGGCCAGACCCTATCAGAATATCTCATGCTTCCTAATAAGGCATGCAAGTAAAGCATTTATATCTTATTTAAGCAGCTAAATACATAACCACATAAATAGTTACCATACCTTAAGTGGAGCTTGTCTTTAGTAATCAGCGTACATGCCTAGCTTGTCTTCAGGAACCCTTAACCTTGGCACACTCTAATACCAAGTTGTAAAGCCCTACTACTCAGGGACCGTTACACTGTGTATTTTAAAAAGTGCTAAACCCGCTAAACAAGTCATTTGGCCATAACCGTGTAACTAAACGTGATTAACGGTTTAGGGTTAAACATTTTGGTCAAAGGTACCATCGTTTCATAAAAAAGTTTACTTCATACATGGGATCCCAAAATACATTTAAAAGGTTAACTTTAATGAAAAAGCTACAACCTGCCGACCTAAGCAGCAAAATAGGGTTTGACCCTAGTTCTTCTTTAAACCCTCGGCCATGGTGGTCGAGCAGCTGCATATGTACACATCGTCACCTAAGCTCTCCAACTCAAGGATGGCCTAACTTTCTTTTCCCTTTACCTGCACCATATAGCACCCGTGAGCCAAGGCTCAACAAGAAAACTTAAACATGCTCATAAGCAGTTAATAACATATATCCAAATCATAATAAGCATGCCTAGCAGTAGTAACCCTACTCATGCATGCATACCATCCATATAATGACTACAACGTCATATGGGACCAATTTCCCTACATAAATGATCAATGCATCATACCGGGGTCCAATACCCAAATTACATGATTATGGAATCATATTGGGGCTCAGTGCCCAAACACATGATTAATAAATCATACTGGCTCAACGCCCTAGGATATGGGACTAATAAGTCAGCCCGGGGCCCTTTGCCCTGTCCTTTGTATAACCAGCCTTAGAGTTGGCCCAGCATACCTAGGGTTCTAGTTTTATCACGACCAATAGGTTGGTCAAGCATATGATACACTCTTGTTTAGGCAAAACCATATCAGCCAATGATCAACGCGCTATTGCCATCCTTGACTAATGAGTCAATGCTTTATGACCAGCATACAACGTGCTAAGGTCGTCATTGACTACTAAGTCAATGCCTTACAACCAGCACTCAATGTTCTAAGGTCGTCCTTGACTAATAAGTCAATGCTATGGCCCAGCCCTAGGATATGGGACTAATAGGTCACCCTGGGGTCCAGTACCCTATCCTCTGTATAACCAGCCTTGTAGCTGGCTCAGCGTACCTGGCGCTGAGTTTTCCCCGACCAATAGGTCGATCAAACGTATGATGCGCTCCTGGTTAAGCATAACCATAACGACCAGCGCTCAGCGCGCTATTGCTGCCCTTGACTGATAAGTCAATACTTTTCGACCAGCACTCGACGCTATTGTCGACCTTGACTAATAAGTCAAGCCTTTCTCAATAAGATAATACAACCAGGCATATATCATATATCAGATATCCAAATACAAAGCATTCAACGTACTTAATCAACAATCACAAGCATAATAATAATCATGCACATTTTTAGGCGTTCATGCCCTATTCATATCCCTGTTCAATAATTCAGGCTAAGCCATAATTACATGTATCACATACTGAGTGCAGTTTTCTTACCTTTGGTCTAAGTGTAGGTTACCAATGAACAACCCTCGAGCACGATCCCAGTTTTGAGCCCCTAGCGATATCCTAGTCACAACCATGATAGAGAATCCCTTCAATAACAAGTAAATAAATGCTTTTAGACCGAGTCCTAGCCCCTAGGACGTCGAATCCTACTAAACCAGGTAGTAGGATTGATCTCAAGCCCTTAGGTTTGAGTTCCTGGACTCAGAACCTCCCCAAGGCCAAAAATCCCTTAAGTGTTGTGTCTCCCAAACAATTGAGCCGCGACTCGCTCAAGTCAGAGGCTCAGTCCTCTTCTCTACCTGCACCAGCACCACGGCGCGCCATAACAGGTGCCGCGATGCCAATAACCTATTGGCACCTGCTTCTCCTTTGCTCAATTCGAGCTGCGCGCCCCAAGAACAAGGCCACGACTCGACCTGCAAACTCAGTTTTTTCTTCATTTTTCCCTTGCCAAATTTCTCCATAAACCTATCCAAACATAGCTAAATCCCATAAACAAAGTTCCCAAACAACTCAGCAACCCAAAACCATCAAAACCCAAGTTAAAACTCAATCAAAAACTCATCAAAACACAAAATTCCAATCAAACTTAAGAAACTCAAAACTCAGAACTTAAAGCTTGGGTTACCTCTGATTGAGTCATTTCCTAGTTAAATCCTCTGGCCAACAAGCTTCTAATCTTTCCTAGAATCGTTAAGACTCTAACCTTGCTTGAATCTAAGTCCTAAAACTCGAGTTTCCTTTGAAAATGCTAACGGGCATCAAATGAGCGAATGGGAGAGAGAGAGAAAAAAAAAATATTGAACGTATTTTGTTTCTGAGAGGTTACTTCGAACTTAAGTAACCTTAAGTAAAACCCATGGCTTGGGATCCCAAAAACACCCCCCGAGGATAAAATAATAAAAATCCCTAGAATTCCCTCATGATCTCTATTATCCCTGTTTTCCCCTTGAACACATAGCATGACACAATGGGCCTATGGGCTCCTTTAAAGAGATTCGGGCCCATCCTGAGCCCGATGAACAAGGAAGTAGAAAGTTCTAAAGGCGCAATCATCAGTAAGCCCAACAACGTCTAATAGGCACGACCATGACAAAGGAATCGGGACCAAGATGCAACCCCAACTCATCTTCCCTATCCCAACCTATCCGTACCCTCAGGGATATCGATAGGGATGGCAGGCTTCTGAGTCCGGGAATACAACCTTGTCAAGAATGAACCCTAGCCCTGGTGAACGAACTAGGACCGCGGTAAATGAACCAGGACATTAGTAAAGGAACCCGGACCAGACGTCTAGATGGGGCAAGATTGATCTTCCCTAACTCTCACACATTCCCAAGAAACACAGAAGTTGGTCTCCTCAACTAACCTGCAGAAGAGGTTACATACGGATTGTACGCTTCTACTAGGAGACAGTACTACCACTACTCTGACAGTTCTTGTCCCGAGGATCCCCTTAGAAGCCCATGTGAACCAGTCTGAGGCTATGTACTATCGACAGTTGTACGGCTTGGCCATGCCCAAGCCGGCCCAATGGGCCCTAATTAATATGTATTATTTAGCAACATCCTTTGTATAAGCCTCCATTAGCGAGCAAACCATGATTACATCTCTACTGAGCCCGGATTAGTCTGGCCCAAGCCCATCGCACGTAAACTACCTATAAATAGGACCAGTTGTGCACTATAGCGAGGATCCATGATTTTTCTCTTGTAAGCAATTACTCTGCTCAAACTTGCAGAAAACTCCATTGTCAAAAGCTCTCTAAGCTCTAATACAATTGACTCGTGGACTAAGGCTCATTAACGCCCCAACCACGTAAAAACCTTGCTTGCGTATCTTAAATCCTTTCTTTTTAGCTCTTTTATCTTTCATAATTCTAGTTTCCAAAAAACTCAGTATACATTGTGGTGCTTTCATTGAGAGTTGAAGAAAGCTTGAATCAATCTTGATCGTCTGCAACAATGGTGAACACTTGACATACCGTGTTTGATCCTGCTCGCCAGCAACAACAAGGCAATGAAGGACCATTACCCAATTAACCATTTCCTTAGGACCAACTTGAGGATAGTCCTTATCAAGTGCCTCTACCTGACGACTCCCAGAACTTCGAGGACGGGGCTAACTACGACAAAGGTTACTACGAAGAAGATGAAGGGGAATATCAGGATCACGAGGCTGAAAACCCTGTTGACCCTGAAGAAGAAAATATGAACCCCGAACAGGAGGATCCAGAAGTGATTCGCCTGAGACAGCAAGTCCTAGATCAAGAAGCCAGGATAGCCGAACAGAAAGAGGCTACTCGCCAGATGCAAAAGTCCATACTGGCTCTTCAGACCTTCATTACTGCCCAAGTATTGGCAGCCAATCCTTCAACCATTCCACCTCTAGGAACACAGCCGCCAGTCCCGCTAATCAGGACCGGCGTACCTAAGAACACCAGCCCGATCCCTCCTCCGGGACCACATCCTAGAGACGACCCGTCGAATCCCGCTCAAGAAAAAGGAAAAGCCAAAGTGGCCGATCCTGTGGGAAAAGAAAACCCCCAAAAGAAAGCTCATTCCGTTCCAAAAACTGGGGCTAAACCAGGGCAATTCCCTAGGAAAGAATGAATGCATCCTATCCCAGGATGGGATCATTCGAACGATCCGCAAGGGAAGTGCCTGCAGGGTGTCAGGCCTCGGAATGTCCCTAGACAGAACGAACGGGAACGTCACTTCCATCCCAGTGCTTCCGTGAACAAAGATCATGGAGGACACAAGCACAAGGAAGAGCTAGAAGCCATCAATTCGGGAGACAATACTTTCCGGGTAGACTTGCGCGACGGCCTTAATGCCTTAAAGGAATGGGCCCGCAAAAAAAAAGATTTTCCCCCAAGGGGGCAACTTAAGGAATAACCTTGATGATAGGAGGAACGAGAGAGTCCCCCTGGATGATGGAATGGTCAAACAATTCATGGAAAAGTTGGCTGCTCTAAAGAAGGTCACAAATCACTTGGTCCGAAAACAAGAAGGAGAAGGCTCTGATTCCGAAGAGGAGGAAAATGAGCCATGCGCCAAACACATCCTGGATGTGGTATTGCCAAAAGGGTTCAAGATACTGAACCTACCCGCCTACATCGGGAATGCAGACCCCAGGGACCACTTGTCCCGTTACAACTGCCTGATGATTGTAGCTCACGTCTGCGACAACGGCAAGTGTTTGTATTTATCCATCACCCTGGCCGGACCCGGGGAAGAGTGGTGGAAGAGACTTAAACCGGGATCAATCCAATCCTGGTCTGGATTGCAATCAGCATTCCATAAACAATTTGTGGCTGCCATGAAGATGGACATGCAAATCAGTGAACTGGCCAACGTCAAACAGCATCCCACAAAGACCCTCAGGGCTTATATCCAGTGATTCACGGAGGAAGCCTCGAAAACAAAGGTAGACGACGGACAGTTCCTGTTGGATCTCCAGTCCTGGATGGACGACATGCAGCGCAGCAAGGTGGCCACCCTTGAAGAGATCATAAGGAGGGCAGAAGGTTTTATCAACTAGGAGGAGGCCCGAATCCAAGCTTTTGGGTGTCAACCGGCAACCCAGTCGAGTGCCCAGACCTTCCCTGGATACGGGATGCAGTATCCCGCGAACCTCTATCTGGCACCGCCAACGGCGTTCGGGTCCACTGATACCCATGGGATGACGTTCATGACCCCGACGGTCTATGGTCCCACTTCAACAAGGTACGCTCTGGCTCAGTCAGCCCCATTTTTTTAGTACGGCATGGCACCAGTTGGATAGAGTGACGCTCCCGGCGGAGCCCAACCATCTCAAGTCGGGGGAACTGAGGCGAGTGTGAACACTTCCTAGGGAAAGAGATCGGGCAAAGGACAGAACCGATCCGAACCCTCCAAAAGGGAAAAAAAAAAGGGTAACGAACCTCAATACATAGAGTATACCAACCTAGTGGACACCAAGGAGAATATCTATCTGGCGACAGGCAATATGGTACATTATCGGAAGCCAACCCCCATGTTCAAAGGGGGAAAGAAGTCGAGGGACACCGGCAAAAAGTGTGCCTATCACAAGGACGTCACACGACCGAAGAGTGTTGTCAACTGAAGGATGAGATTGAAAACCTGATTTAGCTAGGGCATCTCCACCAATGGGTCAGAATGCCAATGGGGATTCCAGGACTGCCAGCAGTTCCCAAATAACCTACGGCCCTAGGTGCACCCGGATCGTACCGACCTCCCCAGGGAGGGTATGCTACAAGTTCGGGAGCACAGGCCCCTCAGGGGCCCCCTATTGTGCAGGCACCTGGACTCGGAATGCCATATCCTCCCAGAAAATTGCATCTGCGAGTAGATGGTCACGTGGCCACCATATCAGGAGGCCCACATCTGGGAGAACCATCCCAAAAAAATTAGAAATGCCACCTCAGCGAACTCAACCACAACCACGAGGTATGTGCCTTGGTCTTGACTCTAGCCTAACGCCTGAAACTAGTGAACCTACCCATCATGTTCCCGAAAGAGGATTCCCGGAACATTCATTTCCCGCATCATGATCCCTTGGTCATCGATGCCCAAATCGCCAACAAAATGGTATCCAGAGTGTTGGTGGATGACGAGAGCTCTGTCAATGTGCTGGTCAAGCCGGCCTTCACCGAAATTGGCTTGACCCAACGCAGATCTGTGGCTTTAATGGAAACTCATTACTCCCGATGGGTAAGATTCAATTGCCCGTGACGTTGGGGAACGAGATTCAAGGCTCATTCAAGTTTTGCACATTTGTAGTGGTGGATTGCCCCACCACTTACAATGTTATCTTCGGTCATTCCGCGTTGGTCGATTTCGGCGCCATCACCTCCATCTGTCACCTTTGCATGAAATTCACATGCGATAATGGAGGGGTGGGGATAGTCCAAGGAGATCAGAAGACCGCCCGGAAATGCTATCACATCTTTTCCCGACCAATTTACATGGTCCATGAAGAGTCTCTTGAAGAGGAGAATGTTGATCCAATTCCACCCCCACAACCAGCACGGAGGGCAATCAGAAAGGAGGATGAATTGATCTGTGAATAGGAGTGGACAGGGCACTAGAACCCATGGAGGAGGTAGAAGAGGTGTGCATTAACGACAGCAACCCGACCAGAGTAATCTGGGTCGAGAGGAACCTGAATTTGGAGGTCAGGGCTGCCATTATTGCCCGGGTAAAAGAGAACCAGGATGTCTTGGCCTGGTCTCACTCAGATATGACTGGGATCAACTGCAACGTCATATGTCACGCCCTGAACATTGACGTAAATGCCACTCCAATCTGGCAGAAGCGAAGACTTCTAAAGGCAGAGAGAGCAGAGGCCCTCAAATTAGAAGTTAAGAAATTGTCCTCGATCAACTTCATTCAGGAGGTCTTATATCCCATTTGGCTGGCCAATCTGGTGTTGGTCCCAAAGCCGAACGAGAAGTGGAGAACTTGCATCGACTTCACCGACCTTATTAAGGCCTATCTGAAAGATTGCTTCCCTCTGCCCCAGATCGACCAGATGGTAGATGCTACATCTGAGTACGAGATATTGAGTTTCATGGATGCCTACTCTGGCTACTACCAGATCTCAATACATGTAGCAGATCAAGAACACACCAGCTTCCAGATAGATAAAGGTGTGTACTGCTACATTGTCATGCCCTTCGGGCTCAAAAAAGTCGGAGCCACTTATCAAGGGATGGAAAATAGACGACATGCTGGTCAAATCCAAGACCTTGGAGGGACACGCGGATGATCTGGCAGAGGCATTTTCCATCATTCAGAAATATGGGATGAAGTTGAACCCCAAAATTTGCACCTTTAGCGTGGCATCTTGGAAGTTCTTGGGCTTCATAGTAAGCTCGAGGAGAATAGAAGCCAACCCGAACAAGATCAAAGTGATGATCGAGATGCCTTCACCACGAAAGCATAAAGACATTCAAAGCTTGGAGGGAATAATAGCGGCCTTAAGTCACTTCGTCTCGAAGTCCACGGAAAAATGCATCCTGTTCTTAAATATACTTCACGGAAGCCAGAGGTTCGAATGGACAGCCGAGTGTGAACAAGCCTTTCAGAAATTGAAGTAACATCTGGCCCAAGCACCAATCTTGTCAAAACCAGTGGATGGGGAACCATTATACCTATATCTGGTTGTGTCAGAACACGTCGTCAGCGTCGCATTAGTGCGGGAAGAGGGAAAGTTCCAGCTCCCGGTCTATTACGTGAGCAAAAGGTTGCTAGGCGCAGAGTCCAGATACCCAATAATCGAAAAGATGACATTTTGCTTACTGATCGCTTCCAGGAAGCTGAGACCTTACTTTCAGGCCACACCATTAAGGTATTGACAAACCATACCCTACGACAAGTACTACAGAAACCCAAATCGTCGGGAAGACTCTTGAAGTGAGCCATGGAGCTTAGTTAGTTTGACATAGCATATGTCCCCAGGATTTCCATCAAGGGACAGGCCCTGGCCGACTTCATCTTGGAATGCACCAGGATCACTGAAGATGAAGAACCCGTCGACCCCGTCACACCTCTATGGAAAATCTTCATAGATAGAGCCTCAAATGAAAATGGGGTCGGGACCGAGATCATCTTAATATCTCCCCAAGGTCATCAGTTGCATAGCACCCTACACTTCCAGATCGAAGCGTCAAACAACGAAGTCAAACACGAGACCATGTTATCCGGATTGTGCTTGGCCCGGGAGGTAGGGAAACAAATATAGAGGTCCACGGCGACTCCCAAACGAAGGAGGAAAAGATGGCCGCCTACGTGATGTGAACCCGAGAGTTACTCCAATCCTTCAAGAAATACTTCATCCGCCAGATCCACAAGGAACATAATGTGTTTACAGACACATTAGCAAAATTGGCCACGAATGTTGAAGCATAACTTTCTGTGCCTGTCCCGATTGACCATATTCTCGCACCTAGTATTCAATGCCCCGCAATCATCAACGCTAAAGATTACTCCACGTCCTGGATGGGCCCTCTCATCCACTACCTAACCACAGGGGGGTTGCCTGCGGATAGGGCTGCAGCCAGGAAACTTCAGTACCAGGCTCCCAGATACGCCATGATGGATGGCAAACTCTATTGTAGGAGGTTGTCCATGCCATATCTTCAATGCATATCTGGGATAGAAATGAGTGCGATCATGCACGAAGGTTTTTGTGGAGATCACATGAATGGACTCAGCTTGTCCAAGAAAATCCTAAGGCAAGGATATTTTTGGCCAACGATGAAGAAGGATTGTGTTGATTACATCCGCAAATGCGAACAGTGCCAAAGGTACGTGAAGATCCCGCGAGCCCCTCCAAAGAAAATAACCTTGATGACCAGTCCCTGGCCTTTTGCAGTGTAGGGGATCGATTTAGTAGTATTGCTCCCGACCGGGAAAGGAGGTGTAAAATACGCCATCATGGTCGTCGACTATTACACCAAGTGGGTTGAAGCAGAACCAATGAGCACCATCACCTCCAAAAAGGCACTGGACTTCATCATCAATAACATCGTGTGCCGATAAGGCCTCCACCATGAAATCGTGGCTGACAACGAGAAGCAATTTGACAGCGTCCATTTCACTAACTTCTGTTTAAGACATGGCATCATCAAAAGCTTCTCCATGGTCACAAGGCCTCAAGCAAACAGGAAAACAGAGGTTGTGAACAAGATTTTGAAGGGGACGTTAAAGAAAAAACTACAAGCCTACAAGAGAAAGTGGTTGGAAGAATTGCCCCGCGTCCTATGGACCTACCGGACCACAGAAAGAACGTCGACCGGACATACTCCCTATTCAATGGTGTATTGAAGCAAAGCGATCATCCCAGTGGAAATGGTTGTCCTGCCTCACAGACGAGACACATATGATCCCATCCAGAACCACGCCTTACTCCAAGAATCCTTAGATCTCATTGAAGAGATCCGGGAAGAATCACAAGTGTAGCTGAATATGTATTAGGGAAAGATCTCCAGACACTTTAACTCTAAAGTTAAAAGTCAGAATTTTGAAACCGGTGATCTAGTTCTTAAAAGAGTCTTCCCTGCAACCCAAAATCCAGAAGTGTGGGTTCTAGGACCAAACTGGGAAGGACCCTATGAAATCCACAACGAAGTATGTCCAGGAACGTATCGCTTAAGGCAACTAGACGGAACGGAGGTCCCAAGGGCCTGGAACGCAGAACACCTCCGCTGATACTATCAGTAGTCGAGAGGATCTGATTATGTTGTTCTTTCTATATTTTTCTTCTTTTTAACAATGTACGCCCCAGGGCAATTTCTTACCTAATAAAAATGGTGTGTACAAAACATCATAAGAAATGTTGTAAGGAAAGAAAAAGTTCACATCCATCTTCAGTTTTTACACTAACAAGTGACCTAAGACTACAGTCTTTGATCACTTGGGGGGTATGACCATCTATGCGAGTAAGTCCAGGAATAAAAATAAAACAAGATGCAAAGCACAAAGCTTAGTCCTGATCCGGACTGTATAGACTGGGGGTGCAAAACCCAACTCCCAACAAAATAGGGCGCAAGGCTTAGAGCCTAGTCCTAACCTGGACATACATGGTCTGGTGGGTTCAAAACCTAATAGGATGCAAGGCTCAAAGCCTAGTCCTAACCCGGACATACATGGTTTGGAGGTTTCAAAACCCAATAGGACGCAAGGCTTAAAGCTTAGTCCTAACCCAGACATACAAGGTCCAGGGGGTTCAAAATCCATTAGGGCACAAGGCTTAAAGCTCAGTCCTAACCAGGACATACATGATCCGAGGGGTACGAAATACCTAAAAATTGTTGGCCTAACGTGGTCTCAAATAACCAAATCATTATTCATGTTTCCTCTATAATGGCCCAAAACCATTGGAACGTGGGTCTTAGGATCAAGTTGTTTGAAATTAGTCTTATAAACGGCCCAGGCCGTCGAAACCTGAACCCTAGGTTCAAAATAAGCTAATCACCTAATCCCTGATGATCCAGACTGTTGGAACCTGAACACCAGAGTCAGGACAAATAAATCAGACGATAGTTATTAACTCCCTAGCGGTCCAGGCCATTGGAACCTGGACATCATGATTAAAATGAGTTAACTAATTAAGTCATATCTAAAAGAAATCTCTAACGGTCCAGGCCATTGGAGCCTAAACTATAAAGTCGAGATAAATCAATTAAGTTATATTAGTAAGTCCAAAATAGTCTACACTGTCAAGACTTGAACATAGGTCTCAGAACAGGATAAATATCTGGTACAACATTTCCCTAGTGGTCCTGGATGTTGGAACTAGGACCCAACATTCGACCTAGATTCATGCAAAGTGATAAAAACACTTAGTGAATTTTATTCATGCAAAGTGATAAACAGACGAATGAAAAATGGAGATCATAGTGCATAAGATAAAACCAATATATAAATACAAATGATCAAAATTGTCTGGGATACATCCACGTCCATAAAATTAATACAAGTACAAAAAAAAAAGGAAAGAAGCCCTAATTACAACACAAAGGCCCGGGCCTAGGCTTCGTCTTGATCCGGGACATCTGGAATACTCTCATCTTGTTCGCCCCCGGCCAGAAGCTCCGCATCGGCTTTCTCCTTGGTCTCAAATTCAGCCTTCTTTGCAGCCGGATCTGGATAGACGATGAGGTTCATGTTCTTATCCTGGAGCCAGGCCATGTAAATGGCCTCGTCAAAAGTGGCCTCCAGCAATGCATCAACCTGCTCTTTTACTTTGCAAGCCTCCTCGCTCCGCATCATCTCCAGCTGAACCATGCCATCCAAAGCTTGGGTCCGTGTACCGACCCAAATTTGCTAATAAGGCTTGGGGCCTTGATTAGCGTGCCTGGAGGGCAATAATTGCTATATTGTATTAATATGTGTGAATTTAATGAATATGTGATTAGAGTGCATGTTTAGGCGATTAAATATGCATGTGGGCCCCATTTGGTTGTCAATGGCTATTTGTAATTTTAGCCCGTTGAGGGCATAAATGTGATATATGTGATATAATGGTGATATATTTGTGATGCACGTTCCGAGACGGTCCTAGGGAGCTGTTTAGCTAGAAAGTCACAACGGGGTCAAATACCCGGCTCGGGAGGAGCCTAGGGGTATTTCAAGAATATTATAACTTGAGTTTGGGAATTTTTGGGTAATGGTTAGTGACACTTTGGTAACCTAGGTAACTATAGGTAACTCTTGAGGAGAGTTACTTTTAGTGTGAAAGTGGTATTTTTGCAAGAGGATAGGGAAAGTCTAGGTTACCCTTGAGGATTAGTTAGAATATAGATTAGAAGGGAGGGCAATTGGGTCTTTTGGTTTAGGGGATAGATAACCTTGGCTGAATGAGAAGTTAGAACGTTCTCACCTCTTTGCTTATGCAAGAGTTGTGTTGGGGAGCTCTAGAGAAAATTAGGGAAAAACAGAAAAAAAAAAAAAAAAAAAAAAAAAAAAAGGAACTGAGCTTCTTTGAGGCTAGGAAGGAAATCAAGGCTGAGAATTGGGTTAACTAGAATCAAGCAGAGGCCAAGGTTAATTCAGAGGTAAGATTTCATATCTAATTTTTAGGTTTCTTTGCTTATTTTGAGAATTTGGTTTGAGTGTTGAAGGTTGGGTTTGTGGCTTGATATTGTGAGAATTCAGCTTGGGAAGCAAAGGGGTTTAGCTTGGAGTTGGAATTGGAGGAAGTCCAGAGTTTAATTTCACTTTGAGGTAAGAATTTCGTGCATCTTTGAAGTTGGTTGCTGGTGTGGTTTAAGATTTCTAAAGGGTGGTTTAAGTTTTGTAAGTTCTGGTATAAGTTTATGAAGTTCTTAACCAATTTGTGGATCATGAGTTTGAATGTATGTTTGGGCTTGTTAATGATGTTTTAGAGTTACCATGTGGTCTATTTGGGGTTTTAGAATGAATTTGGGATTTAGGTATGCCTTGATATTGATTTGGGAGTGTTTTGGCTAGGGAAAATGTTGGGGAAAAACCCAGATTTCTGGGTTCGCGTAAGGGCGTCGTTGCCCTGTTCTTCCGTGCCGCGGCACTAGGATGCATCAGGAGAAGGGAACCCCTCTGGGTGTCGCGGCCCCTATGGGTTAGTGTCGCGGCGCTAGGCCATTTCTGGGCAAGGGAAAATTTTATTTTTTAGGCTTTTGCCCAGGGGGCTCGAGGGACGCTTCCGCCACCTTGTGTGGGGATTCGGGAGGTCCCGAGAGCTCGAGTTTGGTTCCGGGAGATGTTTTTGAATTGATTAGTAATCAGAGTGCTATGTATGTGTTGTGACTAGGCTCTCAGCGAGGCTCGGGTTAGAGGATCGTGCTCGAGGGTTCAGAGCTCAAGAAGCTAAGGACATAGGTAAGAAAGTTGTTGCACCCATAGAGCAGGGCCATGCCCCATAGTTGTGTTGCAGGGCACGGCCCTATATGATTATGTGTTGGGTGTAGCCCATTGATTATGTTAGTATATGTTTAAAGTTATGTTTAATTATGTTGTGTATGCATATATGTGAATGATTGGCAAGAGCCAGGAACGGTGAAGGCCGGGATCGGCGAGGGCCAGGACGGCAAGGGGCTGAGAGCAGCGTCTTGCACGCGGAGTATGAGTTGCCAGGGTAAGACCCTAAAGGATACCTGGGATATCCTTACGGTGTAGACCGTAACCCAGGGCCTGGTAAAGCGCCTGGGACGGCATGGCCGTATGTGTTTAGTCAGTTGGCAAATTTGTTATATGCTGAGTGGTTCATATGCGTATGTTATCTTTCTATGTGGAGTTTTCTTTCTGGGCTTCGGCTCACGGGTGCTCTGTGGTGCCGGTAAGGGCAAGGAGAAAGTCAATCGACCATGAGTATGAAGAGCGTGAGGCGGCGCGTACATGTCTGGTCTGCCTGGCTGCCACAGCCAGGGGTATTTTTGGAAGATGCTTGTAATAAACCCTATTTTGTCTTATAGTTGACTTTAAATATATTTTGAGTTGTAAATATTTATAAACAGTATTTTGGGATCCCAAATGTTAAATGTTTTATGATTTTCAGTAAATGGAATTATTTTCAAAATTTATGACTCTGTATATGGTTAAATTACACGTTTTCCTTAAAACCTCAATTAGCGAGTTAAAAGCACATTTTAAACTCACTCAGTAACGGCTCTAAGGTAGTAGGGCGTTACAGTCCGAGACTCAAGGGTTGCCACCTTCTCCTGCTCCTGGCGCATTTGGGCCTCAGTAGCCTCCAGAAGGGCCTTGATCAATGCCTCTGAGCCACGAACACGAAGCAGCTCTGCCTCCAAGTTGTCCACCAACTTCTTATGGTCAGTGTCCTTCCTGGATAACGCTTCCTCATACTGGGCTTGAATCCGGGCAGCTTTCTCGTGGTCAGCCTTAGTCCAGGCAGCTTCCTTGGTCAGGGCCTCCTTAGCGGCTTCTCGCTGGTTCACAACCCCCTCTAGCTCCATTTGGGTCGTCTCCAGCTTCATCGCCATCTCTGCCACCAGATCCGCGTTCCTATGGGCCAACAGGGCATCCTGGAACAAACTAAAGTTAAAGAATATACGAGCAATGAGTACAATAAAATGAAAGATTACACTGGCATGTGACTTATCGTGGTGGCCTGGTGACGAATGGCCTGGGAGACGAATAGGGCAACCTGACTGGCTAAGGCGGCGTACCACTATAGCTGGAGGGTGGACATGGTCGTTCCCACCTTGGCCAACAAGTCCACAGCAAGTGGAGCCGTATCCTACCCCAACTTAGGCCTGAACCCATTCTCGGCTACGAGCCGGTCCACGATCTGTTGGGGAGCATTGAAGGCCTTCGGACGATCTACAAGCTCCACTTTCCATTGGATAGTCAAGGCCCAGTACACCTCGTCCCGTATGTCCCAGCTATCTTCCCAAGCCGGGGACAACATTTTTATCCTCTTCTCCTAGAGGACCAGGTCCTCTTCCTCAGGAAGGGCTGGGTGGACGGGAAGATTGGGTGCATCCAGAAGCTGTTGCATGACGATCAGGTTGTCCCCTGAGGAGTACTCATCAGCCAAGGCAAGATCCTTGGTCTTGGCCCTCTTGGCCTGCTTCGAAAACTCTGCAACAACAGAGTCTGCCATCCTCTTAGCCTCTCCTCCTCCTGATATATCCCGCTCCAAATCGATAACTGGGAGAGGAACACACGGGGACGGAATCGGCTCGCGCAAGCACCATCAGGAGAGAACTCGTGGCTGGAGCCCTCTCAGAAACCTCCAGGACGGGCCTTGAATCCCCGAGGATCAGCTCTATCACCTTTTTCTTAGCCTGGCCCTTAGCGGCCCTCTTCGTCGAAGCCTTGGCCGTAGCCGCCTTGAATGTAGCCGCCTTGGCCTTGATCATCTCCTTCATCTTGGCCACAAGGTTAGACATTTCTGGATCATCTGAAATAGACAGACAGAAATTCATCAACAAAATATACGAATGGGGACGGAAGTCAAAAAATAAGGGAAATATCAGTCTAAAGTCCTCCGGGATGAACCCTTATCTAAAGAACAGACATGACTCAACTCCCCTAGGGTGAAAGAATGAATTCGGTCCCCCATGTCGTCCTGGTCCAAAAAGTTACTGTGACATCCTCCTAATCCAGGACCGTGACACGGTGTACTTAAAATTGTGTCATAATTGCTAACCAAGTCATTTGGTTTAAAAATGTGTAAGGTTAATGTCAAGGGTTAGGGTTAAAAAAAATTTGGTCAAATGAACCGTTGACTTTTATATAAAAAGTTTCATACAAACATGGGATCCCAAAATATTACAACCAAGCTTTTAAAAAGGTGATTATTCATCAAAAATTACATTCACCCGGCCTAAGCGGTAAAAACATGGCTATAATCCTAGTTCCTCTGAGATAACCCTAGTCGTGGTGGTTGAGCAGCTGCATATGTACACGCCACCACCGAAGCTCTCCAACTCATGGCTAGTCAAGCTTTCCCTTCCCCTTACCTACACCACAAAGCACCCATAAGCCAAGGCTTAGCAAGAAAACACAACATATGCATAAATATAAAAGATAAGCTTCTAGATACTTGTCTAACTTGCCCAGCAATAATAATAACCTACATAAACAGTCATTCATATACCAACAAGTGGTCATTGGACCAATTTGGGGCCACTTCCCTAAACAATTGACCATAGAGTCAATCCCAGGGCCCTATGCCCAAGCTACGTGACCATAGAGTCACCTGGGGCCTTTGCCCTTAGCCTTGAGTAACTAGCCATAGAGCTAGTCCAGCATATCTGGCGCTCTAATATTTCATCGACCATAGGGTCAGCCAATGTAATAATACCTTGTTGGTTCAGGCCTAAGCCTTTCGACTAGCGCACAGCGCGCTATTTTCGTCCTTACCTAATAAGTCAAGCCATGATCCAAGAATACAAACCTTAATATAGAAACAGATATGGATAGGCATATATCCCAACAGAATAAGTACGTATGCATGTTAATCACATAACACCATCGAATAACCATTCTTGCGATACTGATCATACTTATTTAACGGGGCCTCATGCCCTAACCACGGAATGCATACAACAATTGTGGAACACTTAAGCAAGTATCAACCAACATATGAAGTATTAACTTAAATATAAATGTTCTTGGGGCCCAAGCCCTAATCATGATAATTGATAATAATCAGGCTAAGCCCTAATCACATATAACACGTATTGGGTACAGTTTTCTTACCTCGGGTCTGAGTAAGCATAAATAAGAATGACCCTCGAGCACGATCCCGGTTCCGACCCCCCTAGCGATACCCTAGTCACAACCATAAAATAGGATTCCATCAATAACGAGAGAATAAAGGCTTCCAGACTGAGTCCTAGCCTCCGGGGCCTCGAGTTCCACTAAACCCGGTAGTGGAATCGATCCCGATTCCTAAGGAAAATGTTCCCTTTTAAAACAAACTCCCCAAGGACAAAATGCCCAGGCGGACCATGACCTGGCTCAGAGGGTCGTGGTGCGCCCCTCCTATCAGCAAGCCCCCTCCTCTTTGTCAAGGGCACAGGCCATGACTTGCTTTAACGGGTCACGACGCACCCCCTAAGCAGAGGCTTTCCCAAGGCCCTGGGCTCAAGCTAAGTCGCGACTTCACAAGAACACAGCCGCGACTTAGCCCCTCGAACCCAGGAATTCATCCATTTACAACAGCCAAATCCACTCCATACTAACCCAAATTCACTCCAAAACCATAATTCAATTACCACAATAGTTCTAACATGTTTCCAGCAACAAAACCCAATAAAAATCCAATCCCAAAACCCATTAAATCACCAATTCAATTCATAAGCTAGATGGTTCAAGAACATACTAAAACAGCCATGGAAACATAGAATTTAAAGACAAAACCATGGTCTAGAGCTTACCTCCACTAATGATTAATCTCGCAAACTGCAACCGAATTAATCCCCCAAGTTTAAGCTTCAATTCTTTGATTTCTAGCCCAAAAATTCCTTAGTTCCTCAATGGTTTTCTTAGGAAATCTTTGAGAGCACAAAAGTGAAAGAGAAGGAGAGAGAGAGTCGGTCCAAGCTTCTAAGTGTGTGTTTACTTGTTTTGTTTTTGTCTTTAGTTCCCTAAGTTAAGTGACTTAAGTTAATCCCGAGGCTCGGGGTACCAAAAACGTCCCCGATGGAAAAATAGTCAAATTCCCCAATATTCCCTCCTAAACTCACTAACTTCAAATATATCTCCAATTATTCATTTCCATTAGCTGATAACCCCAATTAAATGCCTAATACCTAAAATACCCCTTGACTCACCCCGAGTTGGGTATTGAGCTCAGTTGTGACTTTCCTGCTAACTTACTCCCTAAGATCGCCTCGTGCCGAGTAACCCAAATAAACCCACATAATAATGTGGTCTTACACACATATCACATAAATATATGAGTATGCCCGCAATGGGCCAAATTATCATAATTGCCATTCTAATAAGAAACGGGCCCACATGCATATTTAATATCTATAAACATGCAGAACTAGTCATATTATCACATAATCCACATAATTACCATTAAATATAGCAAATAAGCACATAGTTCCATATATTGTCATCCTAGCCCCCTAATTAAGGCCCTAAGCCTTATTAGGTAATTTTGGACGAAATTTTACCTGAACAGCTCGGGATACTGGGCTCGCATATCTGCCTCCAGCTCCTAGGTCGCATATCTGCCTAAAGGTATAGTCTTGTTCCTTAGGAACTTGTCCTTCCTGTCTAGAATCTGAGCTAGTGGCTCTTCATAGGACAAATCTGACTCCAGTTCCAGATCCTCATAACTCAGTACATGAGTTCCATCAAACACATACTTCCTTAGCATGGAAATATGGAATACATTGTACACACTAGACAATGCAGGGGGAAAGGCCAACGTGTAGGCCACTTGCCCAATCCTCTCCAGGATCTCAAACGGTCCTAGAAGCCTAGGGCTCAGGTTGCCCTTCTTCCCGAACCTCTTCACCTCTCTCAGAGGCGAAACCCTAAGGAAGACATAGTCTCCCACCTGGAACTCTACGTTTCTCCTCCTCGGGTCTGAATAGCTCTTTTGTCTACTCTGAGATGCGAGCATCCGAGCTTTAATCTTCTCGATAGCCTCGGTAGTCCTCTGAACTGCATCAGGACCTAAATATTTCCTCTCACCCATCTCATCCCAGTGAATAGGCGATCTGCACTTCCTACCATACAACATCTCATAAGGTGCCACCCCAATGGTAGACTGGTAGCTGTTGCTATAGGAAAATTCTATCAGAGGAAAATATTTACTCCAGGACCCTTCACAATCCAACACACATGCTCTCAGCATGTCCTCCAATATATGGATAGTCCTCTCAGACTGACCATCGGTCTGAGGATGATAAGTGGTGCTGAACTTCAGTTGTGTACCCATTGCCCTCTACAAACTTCCCCAAAACTTGGAAGTAAAGATAGGATCTCTATCAGACACGATAGACCTCGGACTCCCATGAAGGCAAACTATCTCTCTCACATAGACATCTGCATACTGGTCAACTGTGTAATTCGTCCTCACTGGTAGAAAATGAGCTGATTTTGTATATCGATCCATGATGAACCAAATAGAATCATGATGGCCCACTGTCCTGGGCAATCCTACCATGAAATCCAACATGATATCCTCCCACTTCCACTCTGGGATATCTAAAGGTTGTAACAGCCCTGCTGGCCTCTAATGCTTAGCCTTGACCTGTTGACAGGTAAGGCACCTTGCCACATATTCAGTCACATCCTTTTTCATCCCAAGCCACCAATATAAAGCTTCCAGATCTTGGTACATCTTCGTGGTGCCCGAATGAAGAGAATAAGGGGTAGTATGAGAATCATCAAGAATCTCCCGTCTGATCCTGGTGTCTATCGAAATGCAAATACGATCCTTATACCTCAATAATCCCATACTCGACACCGTATAGTCCTTAGCTACTCCAGCTAGGACGTCTCCTCTAATCTGCCCCATCTGTGGGTCATCTAACTTCTTCTCTTTGATTCTCTCCGGAAGAGTAGATTGTAAAGTGATGTTGGCTAACTAGCCCAAAACTAACTCAATCCCTGCGCTAGTCATGTCATTAAACAATCTCTTCGATATCTGTCTGGCACTATATAGCTGTCCCGGACCCTTCCGGCTTAAGGCATCTGCTACCGCGTTGGCTTTCCCAGGGTGATATAGGATCTCACAATCATAATCCTTCACCAACTCTAACCAACGTCTCTACCTCATGTTCAGATCCTTCTGGATGAAGGAGTATTTTAGACTCTTGTGGTCAGTGTATATCTCACACTTCTCACCATACAAGTAGTGCTGCCACACCTTTAGTGCAAAAACTACCGCTGCAAGCTCTAAGTCATGTGTGGGGTATCTCTGCTCATATTCCGTCAACTAACGTGATGCGTAGGCAATCACCTTCCCTGTCTGCATAAGTACACAACCCAGACCCTGCCTCAAAGCATCACAATAAATACAAACTTATCTTGATCTGTAGGAAGGCTCAAAACTGGAGCGATGATCAAACTCTTCTTGAGCTTCTCGAAGCTATCTTCGCACTTGTCTAACCAAAAAAAATTCTGATTCTTGCGGGTTATCTTTGTCAGTGATGACGCAACCTTGGAGAACCCTTCCACAAAACATCTATAATACCCAGCCAATCCCAAGAAACTCCTGATCTCTGAAACATTCTTTGGTCTTGGCCAATCTCTGACCACCTCAATCTTTGCTGGATACACCATAATTCCATCCTTACTGACTATGTGACCTAAGAAAGACACCTGTGGCAACCAAAACTCACATTTCTTGAACATTGCATATAACTTGTGTTCTCTCAACCTCTGTAGTACCAATCTGAGGGTCTACTCATGCTCTAATTCTGTCCGAGAATATATCAATATATCATCAATAAAGACGATCACAAACTGGTCCAGGTAGTCCTTGAACACTTTGTTCATCAAATCCATAAATGTTGTCAGGGCATTAGTCAACCCAAATGACATAACCAAAAACTCATAATGCTCGTACCTGGTGCGAAAAGTTGTCTTTGGTATATCCTCCTCTTTGATCCTCAGCTGGTGATAACCAGGTCGAAGATCTATCTTAGAGAATATCATTCTACCCTACAACTGGTCAAATAGATAATCAATCCTTGGCAGAGGATATCTATTCTTGATAGTCAACTTGTTCAGTTCTCTATAATCAATACACATCCTCATAGAACCATCCTTTTTCTTCACAAAGAGGACCGGTGTGCCCCATGGAGAAAAATTGGGCCTGATAAATCCCAAGTCTAGTAACTCCTGTAGTTGAACCTTCAGTTCCTTCAGCTTAACTGGTGCCATCCTGTAAGGTGCCCTAGACACTAGCTCTGTCCCTGGCGCCAATTCAATTACAAACTCAATCTCCCTGTGTGGAGGTAACCCTGGCAGATCCTTTGGAAATACGTCCAGAAACTCACAGATTAATCGGGTCTGTTCTGGTCCCTCTGGCATGACCTGAGTGGTATCCATCATGCTAGCTAAGAACCCTATGCATCCCCCCTGCAATAGGTCACTAGCTCTAAGCACAGATATAATAGGTATACGAGGTCCATGCACAGTGCAACGAATACAAAAGGGTCCTCACCCTCAGGCTCAAATGTTACCATCTTCTTCTTGCAATCTATCGTTGCCCCATACTTCTCTAACCAATCCATACCCAGAATTATGTCAAAATCGATCATCTTCTACTCTACCAAGTCAACTGATAACTCACTGCCATCCACTATAACTGGTAGTGATCTAACCCATCTCCTAGAAACTATTAACTCCCCAGTAGGCAACATCGTACCAAACTCCACAGGATAATAGTCACATGGTCTACACAATCCATCTATAATCCTACTAGCAACAAAAGAGTGCGTACCACCCGAATCAATAAGAACAGTATAAAAGGTTCCAAAACTAGAAAGCTGACTTGTAATTACTGAGGGACTAGCCTCGGCCTCTACCTGAGTCAAGGTGAACACCAGAGCTGGTGTCAGGCTATCCACCGTCATTGGCTCCTCCTTTCTGACTCTCAGGCAGTCTTTCTTCAAGTGCCCCATACTACCACAAACAAAACAGGCCTTCTCCCGACACTCCCCAATATGGCGTCTCATGCACCTACCACACTATGGGAATGCCTTCCATGTCTCACCGCCACTCTGGCGGCCCATCTGTATGCCCTGTCGCCTCTTATCTGGCCTTGGAGCTAAAACTGTGTCCGAAGTCTTCCTCTTCTAATCACTGGGGCCTCCGCCCCTACCAAAACCTGAGAATGGAGGTCCTGGCCTCCTAGAAGCCCTTTTGGATGCATTGTCACGCTAGATCTTGTTCTCTGCGCCCTCAGCTGTAAGCGCCTTCTCCACAGCCTGTGCATAAGTAATCACTCCTGGCACAGTAGCAATATGAACGTCCCAGGAAATCATAGGTTGTAGCCCCTGAAGAAATCTCTCTCTTCTGGTCCCATCAGTGGGTACCAGATCCCCGACAAACTTTGCCATCTGGTCGAACTTCAGGGTGTAGTCAATCACTGTCATATTACCTTGAAGTAGCTTGCTGAATTCCTTAGCCTTCGCAACTTTAACTACGTCATTGTACTACTTCTCATTGAATAAGGTCCTGACTCTTCCCACTCCATGGTGGCAACTGCTCTGGTTTGGGATACCATTTCCCACCATATTCGGACATCTTCGCGAAACATATAAGTGGCACAGGCCACCTCTCGTTACCATCTACCCTCATAAAATCCAGGATGGTGGTTATCATGGTCATCCACTGCTCAACCTTCAGTGGATCTGAACTGCCCTCAAAGATTGGAGGGTGCTACTTCCTGAACCTCTCATACAGGGGTTCCCACTTGTCTCCCCCTGACTGGGGTTGTACAGCAACTGGTACCTCTGGCTGTACCACTGTCGGTACCACGGTGTGTAAGTTCCCTACTGGAACCCGATGCTGTCTCAAGAGGTGTATCTCTTAATCTGACTCGCAAGTCTGCAAGCACCTGTTGTCATTTTTCTGGAGCTGGCGATGGGGCCTGGCCTTGGTCATTCCCTTCACTGGCCTGTAACTCTTGGCCAGCCAACCTCTCCAACCTTCGAGGATTCATATTGTTACCCAATCCACCCTACAGAGATCAAATCGGTTGTTAGGTAAATAATAACTATACCTCCTGCTGCCTGACTGTAACGCCCTGGATAGCCAAGATCGCAACACTGTGTACTTATAAAGGTGCAAGACTTGCTAATCAAGTCATTAATTTAAAATCGTGTCACTAAACATGTATGAGCTAGGGTTAAAAAGGTTTTGGTCTCAAAAGACTCATTTTATATAATTAAAATGTTATATACACGGGATCCCAAAAGAAACAGAGTTAAAGTTGGTTTACAGACTTCCAAAAGTACATAAACAAAGGTTAGCCATACTAAGGCAAAATAGACAATCTCTGGGTCTCGCGTCCCTGCCTAAACCTCAACTGTGGCGGCAGAGCAGCTGGCCATGTACATTCCACTCACAGAGCTCTCCTAATCAAGGCTGATCAAGTATGCCCTTGCATTTACCTGCACCACGTAGCACCCGTGAGCCACGGCCCAGCAAGAAAACATGTGCAACACAAACAGTAATAACAGACAGCAAATTCACTAAGCATGAACTCTCATCAAGTAATCCACATAATATCATTCAACATATATTCAGAATCATGGATGCAATCAAACACTTATAACATTCATATCACATAATAATCAGGGCCGACAACTTAGGCCGCACCCTTTGTTTACCTCACTGACTTCGGCCCGCTTAAAGCTCAGTGCATATTAAGCTGTCCTCGGCTATCAGTGGCCAAGCCACGCCCTGTGCGCTAGTGTAACCCTTGGCACCCTTAGGTTGTTGGTTCACTAAATAGCTTGCATGGCATAATACCATCTTTTCAAGCATACACGATAAGGAACCCTTATTCCCATCACATATATTCAACCAGGTGCAGTTTTCTTACCTTTAATCTTTGCGGTTATTATTGTTTACAAGAAACACTCCTCAAGCACAATCCGTTCCCGAGCCTAAGCTTTTATCACCTAGTCACAACCAAAGTATTAGGTTTCATTAATATCTAAATATAGGTTTTCGGGTACAAAACTAACTTCCGGGAAATCGAATCCCACCAAGCACGGTGATGAAATTGATCCTGAGCACTCTTGGCCCAATTCCCGACCTTAAAAACCCTAAGCGTTCAAGTGTGCACCCAAGGGCTGCAGCCCTTGAAGCTTAGCCACAGCCATGCCCTCAAAACAAAGCCAAGGGCTTGCCTGGAAGGAGACACGCGTCGCGGTCCTTGCCTTGGGTGCCGCGGCGCTCACCTTTGGCCGAGCCCTCCTGGCTCTTCTTCATCCTAGGGCCGCAGCGCTCTAGAACAGAGCCGCGGCCCTTCCCTTCGTGCCCAGAAAACCCACCATTTCTAACATCTAAACCTCACCCCTAAGCCATTCCAAAGCTCCCCAATTCAAAACCAATTAATCCCAACACCTTTAGAATGACTTACACAACATAATTCAACAGAAATACAACCCAAAAACCTACTAAAACCCAATTTCCAATTTCTGAAACTCAAGAACCTCAAACACTCAAACCAACCATTCAAACTCAGATTAAAACCTCTAAATCACGAATTGAGACTTACCTCTTCTGTTGAACCACTTCACCAAGCCAAATCCAAGCTAATTCCCAAGCTTTCCTCCTTAATTCTGCCCTTAAACATCAAAACCATATTTACCTCAAAACCTAACCAACACCCAGAATTTCTAACTACAGAAAAGGAAATTTAGTGCTTACCTTAGTCCTGATTAAGCCCTTGATTGATTCTTGAGCTAAACCTCTAAATCACTCATGAATTCCTCTGAGTTCCCAACTCAAATTCCAACAATTCCCTTAAGATTTCAGTGTTTCTTTTCCTTGTGCTCCTTGGGAGAGAATAGAGAGGAAAGGCTGATAATAAAAGTCAGTTTAATTTTCTGTCTTCTATTTTCTAAAGCCTCAGTCTAATCTTATCCCATTAAATCAATCCCGAGGCTTGGGATGCCGGAAACGTCCCCGAGGGCAAAACGGTAAAATCCCCCAATATTCCCGCCTAGACTTCCTAACCTCAAATATATCTCCATATATTTATTTCCATAACCCAATAGTCTAAATAGCTACCCGATACCTAAAATACCCCTTACTTATCCAAAGTCAACTGTTAAGCCTTGTTGTGACTTTTCCCCGCTAACTAGCCCTAGGATCGCCTCGAGTCATGCTCTGCAGACCTACCCACATAATAATGTGGTTCTCACAATTCCATATATACATATCACATTAATACCAATATAATCATACAAGCATTATTAATCATATAATTATGCATTTAATTCAATAAAATCATTCAAATCACATTTAACCCAATAATGCCTTCCCAACACACTAACAAGGCCCTTAAGCCTCATTAGCGAATTTGGGGTCGTTACAACTATCCCTTACTAATGAGAATTTCGTCCTCAAAATTTACCTGAATAGTTCGGGATACTGATCCCGCATAGCTGTCTCTAACTCCCAGGTCGCTTCCTCGACCTTGCTATTTCTCCACAATACTTTAACTAACGGAATCGTCTTATTCTGTAAGACTTTGTCCTTCAGATCCAAAATCTGAACTGGTCGCTCCTCATAGGACAAGTCTGTCTGCAACTCTAAGTCCTCATACTTCAACACATGTGTTGTATCAGAAACATACTTTTGCAACATGGAGACATGGAACACATTATGAACTCCTAATAGCGACGGTGGCAAGGCCAATCTATAAGCCACCTGTCCAATCCTCTCTAGGATCTCAAAAGGTCCAACAAACCGAGGGCTCAGCTTGCCCTTCACTCCAAATCTCCTCACTCCTCTCAATGGTGAAACTCGTAGAAACACGTGATCCCCAACCTAGAACTCCACGTTCCTACACTTAGGATCAGCGTAGCTTTTCTGTCTACTTTGCGAAGCAAGAATTCTTGCTCGAATCTTCTCAATAGCCTCGTTGGTCTTCTGAACCATGTCTGGCCCCAAATACCTTCTCTCACCCATCTCATCCCAATGAATAGGTGATCTACACTTCCTTCCATATAACATCTCGTAAAGGGCCACCCCAATCGTGGACTGATAGCTGTTGTTATATGAGAATTCAATCAACGGTAAATACTTACTCCAAGATCCCTCGAAGTCAATCACACATGCTCTAAGCATGTCCTCCAATACCTAAATCATCCTCTCAAACTGTCCATCAGTCTGAGGATGGAAAGGTGTGCTAAACTTCAGCTGAGTCCCCATGGCTCTCTGTAGAGCTCCCCAAAACTTGGAGGTAAAGATAGGGCCTCGATCAGATACAATAGACTTTGGAACCCCATGGAGACGAACTATCTCCCTCACATACAGCTCTGCATACTATTCCACTGTATAAGTCGACCTCACTGGTAGAAAGTGAGCTGACTTGGTGTATCTGTCCACTATCACCCACACCGAGTCATGAAGTCCAACTGTCCTAGGTAATCCTCCCACGAAATCCATCGTAATATCCTCCCACTTCCACTCTGGGATACCCAAAGGCTGAAGCAATCTCGCTGGTCGCTGATGCTCAGCCTTAACCTGCTGACATGTCAAACATCTAGACACATACTCTACCACATCCTTCTTCATCTCGGGCCACCAATATAATGTCTGTAGGTCCTAATACATCTTCGTGGTACCCGGATGAAGTGAGTATGGCGTAGTGTGAGACTCATCCAGTATCTCTCGTCTGATCCTCTCATCTGCCAGAACACAAATTTGCCCCTGATATCGAAGCAAACCTGTCTCAGAAACATAATAATCCTTAGCTGTCCCCGCTAAGACATGATTTCTAACTTCCTGCAACTGCGCATCCACTAACTAACCCTCCTTGATCAGCTCTAACAGGGTTGATTGCAAGGTAATATTAGCTAACTGGCCTACCACCAGTTCTATCTTTGCTCTGGCCATCTCATCAGCTAATTCTCTTGAGATCTGGGTGGAACTATACAACTGTCCTGGGCCCCTCCGGCTCAACGCATCTACCACCACATTGGCTTTCCCAGGGTGGTAAAGGATGTCACAATCATAATCCTTAACCAACCCCAACCAACGTCTTTGCCTCATGTTCAGATCCTTCTGAGTGAAGAAATACTTCAAACTCTTATGGCCAGTGTATATCTCGCACTTCTCTCCATACAGATAATGACGCCACACCTTCCGTGTGAATACCACTGCTGCTAACTCCAAATCATGAGTTGGATACCGCTGCTCGTACTCCTTCAGCTGCCGAGATGCATAGGCTATAACTTTCTCATTCTGCATCAACACGCAGCCTAAACCCATCCTCGATGCATCACAATAAACCACAAACTTTCCTTCCTCCGAAGGAAGACTCAACACAGGTGCAGAAATAAGCCGTCGCTTTAACTCTTGGAAACTGTTCTCACACTTCTCTGACCAAACAAACTTCTGATTCTTCCTTGTCAACTCTGTCATCGGTGAAGAAATCTTTGAGAACCCCTCTACGAACCGTCTGTAATAACCGACCAACCCAAGGAAACTTCGCACCTCCGAGGCGTTCCTTGGCCTCGGTCAATCCCTTACTGCTTCTACCTTGGACGGATCCACCTTAATCCCTTCTACCCCAACTATGTGCCCGAGGAAAGTCACCTCTGGCAACCAAAACTTACACTTCTTAAACTTAGCATACAACTGATGCTCCCTCAACCTCTGCAAAACCTGTCGGAGATGCTGCTCATGTTCTGCCTCTGAACTGGAGTAAACCAAGATGTCGTCGATGAAGACAATAACGAACTGATCCAAAAAGTCCTTGAATACCTTGTTCATTAAGTCCATGAAGGTTGTTGGGGCATTGGTCAGACCAAAAGACATGACCAAGAACTCATAATGCCCATACTGTGTCCAGAAGGCCGTCTTCGGTATATCCTCATCTTTGATCCTCAGCTGGTGATAACCAGATCGAAGATCAATCTTTGAGAACACTGCCTTTCCCTGCAGCTGATTGAACAAGCCATAAATCCTTGGTAGAGGGTACTTATTCTTAATAGTCAACTTGTTCAATTCTCTATAATCTATGCACATCCTCAAAAGTCCCATCCTTCTTCTTAACAAACAACACTGGAGCGCCCCATGGAGAATAACTAGGCCTGATGAATCCCAAGTCCAGGAGTTCTTACAACTGTATCTTCAACTCTTTCAGTTCTGCTGGTGCCATTCTGTACGGTGTTCTAGATACTGGTTCTGTCCCCAGTGCTAACTCAATCTCAAACTGAATCTCCCTGCGCAGCGGCAACCCTGGTAGATCCTCAGGAAATACGTCTAAGAACTCACACACCAATCTAGTCTCTCCCGGCCCTGGCGGCATAACTTTAGTAGTATCCACTACACTGACCAGAAAACCTATGCATCCACCTCGCAATAAGTCTCTGGCTCTCAACACTGAAATCATGGGTACGCGGGGTCCACATACCGCACCCACAAAAACAAAAGGGTCCTCGCCCTTAGGCTCAAAAGTAACCATCTTCTTCCTACAGTCAATCATAGCCCCATATCTAACCAACCAGTCCATCCCCAAAATCATGTCAAAATCCTCCATATCTAACTCAATCAGATCCACCGAGAGTTCCCTACTATCAACCATCACTGGCAGTGCCCTAATCCATCTCCTAGAAACTACCAGTTCCCCTGTAGGCAATAAAGTCCCAAACCCTACAGTCCGATACTCACTAAGTCTACACAATCTATCAATCACTCTACTAGAAACAAAGGAATGTGTAGCACCAGAATCAATCAATACTGTAAAAGGAAAGCCAGCACTAGAAATCTGACCTGTCACTAACGAGGGACTAGCCTCGGCCTCTGCCTGAGTCAAGGTGAATACTCGAGCTGGAGTCAAGCTATCCCCCTTCCCTACTTCACCTTTCTTCACTGTTGGGCAGTCTTTCCTGAGATGCCCTACTGCTCTACACACAAAGCATGCCTTGGCCCGACACTCGCCCAGATGGCATCTTCTACACCTCTGTCACTCCGGATAGGTCCGCCATGCCTCACCGCCACCCTGACCACCCCAACCCCTCCTATCAGGACCAGCAGCGGTCGAAGTATCAGGAGCCTTTCTCTTGAAGTCACTGGGGCCTCCGCCCCTACCTGTCCCTGAATAAGGAGGCAACGTTCTGCGGCCCTCACGCCTCACCGCACTTTCCCTCCATATCTTGTTCTCCGCTTCCTCAGCGGTAAGAGCCTTCTCAACGGCCTGGGCATAAGTTGTTCCTCCAGGTACCGTTGTGATCCTGACATCTTGGGCTATCATAGAATTAAGCCCTTTGATAAATCGATCTTGCTTAGCAGCATTAGTAGGCACAAGATCTGGTGCAAACTTCGCAAGCCTATCAATTTTAGGGCATATTCAGTAACAGTCATATTGCTCTGCACAAGACTCACGAACTCATTGACCTTTGCTGCCCTGACAGCAACATTATAGTACTTCTGACTAAACAAGTCTCTGAAACCTTCCCAACTTAAAGTAGTAACATCTCTGGTCTGCGATGCCATTTCCCACCAGATGCGGGCATCCTCTCTCAACATATAAGTGGCACAGGCTACTCTATCATACCCCTCTACTCTCATGAAATCCAAAATCGTAGTAATCATAGTTAGCCATTGCTCGGCTTTCAATGGATCCGATCCACCCTCAAAGACTGGGGGTTGTTGTTTCCTAAACCACTCATATAACGGCTCCCACCTGTTACCAACCTCCCCCAACTGCACAACTAGTACCACTGCAGGTGGTACAATAGGGGCAGCACTCCCTGATGGAGCCTGCTGTCGCAGGATACGAATCTGCTCATCCTGACTCTGTAATCGAGCCTGCATATCTTCCATTAACTGCTGCCAGTTCTCAGGGACTGACGGAGGATTCTGGCCCTGGTCATCACCCTCGGTCCCGGACCTAGTGCCGGCTAGTCGTGTAGACTTTCTTGGACGCATAGCTTTCCAAGTCAATCTACAAATAACGACTCGGCAGTCAGACCATGATGACAGGGTAAAAACTTCTCCAAGATCCACCAATAGAACATAACCAATCACAAACAACCAACATATAAGCATCCATCCCCATGCACTGACTGCTAATAAGCATGCCTCCAATCCATATATTCATTTACATGCACGGCGATGCTAATAAACATGCCTCAATATTCTCACACAACAGTCAAGGGCCAGGCCCTATCAGTATCTCATGCTTCCTAATAATCCAGTAAATAGCAGCATTCATAGCTCATTTCAAGCACATAAGCACATAAACACATATACACATTACCGAACCCTGATTTGAGCTTGTCTCTAGCAGCGAATGTACATGTCCAGCCTGTCTTCAGGAACCCTTAAACCTAGGACGCTCTGATACCAAGTTGTAACGCCCTGGATAACCAAGACCGCTACGATGTGTACTTATAAAGGTGCAAGACTTGCTAATCAAGTCATTAATTTAAAATCGTGTCACTAAACATGTATAAGCTAGAGTTAAAAAAAAATTGGTCTCAAAAGACTCATTTTATATAATTAAAATGCTATATACACGGGATCCCAAAAAAAACAGAGTTAAAGTTGGTTTATAGACTTCCAAAAGTACATAAACTAAGGTTAGCCATACTAAGGCAAAATAGACAATCTCTGGGTCTCGCGTCCCTGCCTAAACCTCAATTGTGGCGGCTGAGCAGCTGGCCATGTACATTCTGCTCACAGAGCTCTCCTAATCAAGGCTGATCAAGTTTGCCCTCGCCTTTACCTGCACCACATAGCACCCGTGAGCCACGGCCCAACAAGAAAACATGTGCAACACAAACAGTAATAACAGACAGCAAATTCACTAAGCATGAACTCTCATCAAGTAATCCACATAATATCATTCAGCATATATTCAGAATCATGGATGCAATCAAACACTTATAACATTCATATCACATAATAATCAGGGACGACAACTTAGGCCGCACCCTCTGTTTACCCCACTGACTCCGGCCCGCTTAAACCGAGCTTAGTGCATATTAAGCTGTCCTCGACTATCAGTGGCCAAGCCACGCCCTGTGCGCTAGTGTAACCCTTGGCACCCTTAGGCCGTTGGTTCACTAAATAGCTTGCATGGCATAATACCATCTTTTCAAGCATACACGATAGGGAACCCTTAGTCCCATCACATATATTCAACCAAGTGCAGTTTTCTTACCTTTAATCTTTGTGGTTATTATTGTTTACGAGCAACACTCCTCAAGCACAATCCGTTCCCGAGCCTAAGCTTTTATCACCTAGTCACAACCAAAGTATTAGGTTTCATTAATATCTAAATATAGGTTTTCGGGTACAAAACTAACTTCCGGGAAATCGAATCCCACCAAGCACGGTGATGAAATTGATCCTGAGCACTCTTGGCCCAATTCCCGACCTTAAAAACCCTAAGCGTTCAAGTGTGCACCCAAGGGCTGCAGCCCTTGAAGCTTAGCCACAGCCCTGCCCTCAAAACAAAGCCAAGGGCTTGCCTGGAAGGAGACACGCGTCGCGGCCTTTGCCTTGGGTGCCGCGGCGCTCACCTTTGGCCGAGCCCTCCTGGCTCTTCTTCATCCTAGGGCCGCAGCGCTCTAGAACAGAGTCGCGGCCCTTCCCTTCGTGCCCAGAAAACCCACCATTTCTAACATCTAAACCTCACCCTAAGCCATCCCAAAGCTCCCCAATTCAAAACCAATTAATCCCAACACCTTTAGAATGACTTACACAACATAATTCAACAGAAATACAACCCAAAAACCTACTAAAACCCAATTTCCAATTTCTGAAACTCAAGAACCTCAAACACTCAAACCAACCATTCAAACTCAGATTAAAACCTCTAAATCACGAATTGAGACTTACCTCTTCTGCTGAACCACTTCACCAAGCCAAATCCAAGCTAATTCCCAAGCTTTCCTCCTTAATTCTGCCCTTAAACATCAAAACCATATTTACCTCAAAACCCAACCAACACCCAGAATTTCTAACTACAGAAAAGGAAATTTAGTGCTTACCTTAGTCCTGATTAAGCCCTTGATTGATTCTTGAGCTAAACCTCTAAATCACTCATGAATTCCTCTGAGTTCCCAACTCAAATTCCAACAATTCCCTTAAGATTTCAGTGTTTCTTTTCCTTGTGCTCCTTGGGAGAGAATAGAGAGGAAAGGCTGATAATAAAAGTCAGTTTAATTTTCTGTCTTCTATTTTCTAAAGCCTCAGTCTAATCTTATCCCATTAAATCAATCCCGAGGCTTGGGGTGCCGGAAACGTCCCCGAGGGCAAAACGGTAAAATCCCCCAATATTCCCGCCTAGACTTCCTAACCTCAAATATATCTCCATATATTTATTTCCATAACCCAATAGTCTAAATAGCTACCCGATACCTAAAATACCCCTTACTTATCCAAAGTCAACTGTTAAGCCTTGTTGTGACTTTTCCCCGCTAACTAGCCCTAGGATCGCCTCGAGTCGTGCTCTGCAGACCTACCCACATAATAATGTGGTTCTCACAATTCCATATATACATATCACATTAATACCAATATAATCATACAAGCATTATTAATCATATAATTATGCATTTAATTCAATAAAATCATTCAAATCACATTTAACCCAATAATGCCCTCCCGGCACATTAATCAAGGCCCTTAAGCCTCATTAGTGAATTTGGGGTCGTTACACTGACGGTCCAAGATCATCAGATAACAAACAAGTGCAATGCTAATAAGCATGCCATCACACCATATATTCTTTCATGGTGCTAATAAGCACTTCCTGGTATCCATCAGTAATTAACAATACCCATAAGCATATCCATATATTTTCACAAGTCTAACATGGCTAATAAGCATGTTCTTTCTTTCCCTGCCAGTGTTAATAGTGCTAATAAGCATTTCCTGGCCTATACACAAATAATAACACTAATAAGCGGTTCCCTTGCATCCACAAGCAGTAACGATGCTAATAAGCATTTTCTTTCTCATTCATACAGTAGTCAAGGGCCAGGCCCTATCAGATTATCTCATGCTTCCTAAACAGGCATGCAGATATGGAATTCATATCATATTTAAGCATTTAAACATATAAATACATAATAGTTACCAAACCATGAGTCGAGCTTGTCTTTAGTGGCGAGTGTACATGCCCGGACAGACTTTCGGAACCCTTAAACCTTGGCAGCTCTGATACCAAGTTGTAATGTCCTCCTAATCCAGGACCATTATACTGTGTACTTAAAATTGTGTCAGACTTACTAACCAAGTCATTTGGTTTAAAAATGTGTAACAAATGTTAATGTCAAGGGTTAGGGTTAAAAAATTTGGTCAATTGAATTGTTGACTTTTATATAAAAAAGTTTCATACAAACATGGGATCCACAAATATTACATCCAAGATTTTAAAAAGGTGAATATTCATCAAAAATTACATTCAGCCGGCCTAAGTGGCAAAAACAGGGATATAACCCTAGTTCCTCTGAGATAACCCCGGTCGTGGTGGTCAAACAGCCGCATATGTACACGCTACCACCGAAGCTCTCCAACTCATGGCTGGTCAAGCTTTCCCTTCCCCTTACCTACACCACAAAGCACGTATAGCGTCTCAAATTTGCTAATAAGGCTTAGGGCCTTGATTAGCGTGTCTGGAGGGAATAAGTGGTTTATTATGTTAATGTGTGAATTTGTTGAGTATGTGATTATAAATGCATGTTTAGGTGAAATAGATATGCATGTGGGATCCGTTTGGTTATTAGGGGCATATTTGTAATTTTAGCTCGCTGAGAGCATGAATGTAATATTTGTGATATATCTGTGTTGCACGATCAAAGATAGTCCTAGGGAGCGGTTTAGCTAGAAAGTCACAACGAGGTCGAATACCCGAGTCGAGGGGTATTTCGGACCTTAGATGTTTTATTGGGTTATCGGGTTATGAAAATAAATATTTGGAGATATATTTTAAGTTAGAACGTTTAGGAGGGAATATCGGGGAAATTAACCATTTTGCCCTGGGGGACGTTTTTGGTACCCCGAGCCTTGGAGGTAAATTAAATGACTTAGGATAAGTAAAACAAAACCAAGAAACATTCTGAACCTTAGAGAAACTGACCCTCTCTCTATCTTGGAGTTCTCTCTCTCTTTGGAAGCTTGGAGACTTTGATCTATAGGAGGATTTTGGCTTGCTTGTCAAGGGAATTGAAGCTGGTTGTGATTGAGGATTAGCTCAGGGCCAAGTTATCGGTTGAGGTAAGGATTCTAGCACCTAATTATCTGAATTATGTTGAATTTATGCTGGTGTTTCAAGGTTGTGCATGTGAGCTAGGTGGAGAATCACTCTTGAGTTTTAGATGAGGTTAGGGGTTAATTCTTGTTAGGTTTTGTTGCTGAGACTATAGTAGAACTTCTGTGGTGATTGACTTGAAACATTGGGTTGCTTTTGGGGTAAATTGGCTTGGATTTGGTGGAGAAAATGGATAATTTTTCTGGGTTCGAAGGGTCGGGTCGCGGCATTGTTCTTGCTGAGTCGCGGCCCTACTAGAACACTTGGGAGGCCAGGAAGAAGGGCGGGTCGCGGCACACCAAGGATTGGGTCGCGACGCGCATGGGCAGAATTTTGAGGTTGAGGCGGGTCGTGACACTTAGTGTGTTTTTGGACTCCAAGGAGGTTTTAGGCTCGGGAATCCAAAAGTTAAGGCTCGGGATGGATTTTATCACCCAGATTGATAGAATTCAAGGTCCCTGACTAGAATTATGACCCAAAGTTATTTAATGGATTAGAACTTGATCGATGGATGTTGTTGATACGTTGTGACTAGGTTTTCAGCGAGGCTCGGACTAGGGGACTGTGCTCAGGACATCGGTGCTCGGAAAGCTCGGGACACAGGTAAGAAAACTATTGTACCCATAGAGCAGGGCGAGGTCCTATAGTTTGTGTTGCAAGGCATGGCCCTATCCGATTGTGTTGCAGGGCGCATTGATTATGTTTATACGTGTTTAAGTATTTGTTTAGTTATGCTATGTGTGCATATATATGAATGAATGGCAAGAGCCGGGAATGGCGAAGGCCGGGAACGGCGAAGGCCGGGAACGGCAAAGGTCAAGAACGGCAAGGCCGAGTACGGCAAGGGGCCGAGAGCAGCGTTAAGCACATGGAGTGCGAGTTTCCAGGATGAGACCCCTATAGGATACTTGGGATATCCTCACGGTGTAGGCTACAAACCCAGGGCCTAGTAAAGCGCCTGGGACGGCATGGTCGTATGTGTTTAGCCTGTTGGCAGTTTTATTATATGCTGAATGATAGATATGCATATGTTATTTGCTTGTGTGGAGTTTTCTTGCTGGGCTTCAGCTCACGGGTGCTCTATGGTGGAGGTAAGGGCAAGGGGAAAGTCGACCAACCATGAGTACATAGAGTGTGAAGCGACGTGTACATGTTTGGCCTGCCTGGCTGCCACGGCTAGGGGTATTTTTGGGAGATGTTTGTATTAAACCTAATTTTGTCAGTTAGTCGACTTTAATTGTATTTTTTATTTTTAAATATTTCTAAACAAGTATTTTTGGGATCCAAAATGTGTAACGCTTTATAATTTTCGATGGATGCTTATATTTTCAAATTGTATGACTTTTATTATGGTTTAGCTACACTTTTAACCTAAACCTCAATTAGTGAGTTAATTGCACGTTTTAAACTCACTTAGTAACTGCTCTAAGGAAGTAGGGCGTTACAGCACCCGTGAGCCAAGGCTCAGCAAGAAAACACAACATGTACATAAACAGAAAATATAAGCTTCTAGATACTTGTCTAGCTTGCCTAGGAATAATAATAACCTACATAAACAGTCATTCAGTTACCAACAAGTTGTCATTAGACCAATTTGGGGTCGCTGCCCTAAACAATTGACAATAGAGTCAATCCCGGGGCCCTAGGCCCAAGCTACATGACCATAGAGTCACCTGGGGCCTTTGCCCTTAGCCTTGAGTAACTAGCCATAGAGCTAGTCCAGCATACCTAGCGCTTTAATATTTCATCGACCATAGGGTCGGCCAACGAACGTAATAATACCTTGTTGGTTCAGGCCTAAGCCTTTCGACCAGTGCGTAGCTATTGTCGTCCTTGACTAATAAGTGAAGCCCTGATCTAGGAATACAAACCTTAATACAGGAACAAATATGGATAGGCATATCCCAACAGAATAAGCATGTATGCATGTTAATCACATAACACCATTGAATAACCATTCTTGCGATACTGGTCATACTTATTCAACGGGGCCTCATGCCCTAACAACAAAATGCACACAACAACTATGGAACACTTAAGCAAGTATCAACCAACATATGAAGAATTAACTTAAATATAAATATTCTTGGGGCCCAAGCCCTAATCATGGTAATTGATAATAATCGGGCCAAGCCCTAATCACATATAACACGTATTGGGTGTAGTTTTCTTACCTCAGGTCCGAGTAAGCGTAAATAAGAATGACCCTCGAGCATGATCCCAGTTCCGAGCCCCTAGAGATACCCTAGTCACAACCATAAAATAGGATTCCATCAATAACGAGCGAATAAAGGTTTTTGGATCGAGTCCTAGCCTCTGGGGCCTCGAGTTCCACTAGACTGGGTAGTGGAATCGATCGCGAGTCCTAAGGAAAATGTTCCCTTTTAAAACAAACTCCCCAAGGCCAAAATGCCTAGGCGGGCCGTGACCTGGCTCAGAGGGTCGCGGCACGCCCCTCCTCTTTATCAAGGGCACGAGCCGCGACTTGCCCTAATGGATCGTGGGGCGCCCCCTAGGCAGAGGCTTCCCCAAGGCCCTAGGCTCAAGCTAAGTCGCGACTTGGCCCCTCGAACCCAGGAATTCTTCCATTTTCAGCAGCCAAATCCACTCCATACTAACCCAAATTCACTCCAAAACCATAATTCAATTAGCACAATAGTTCTAACATGTTTCCAGCAACAAAACCCAATAAAAATTCAGTCCCAAAACCCAATAAAAATTCAATCCCAAAACCCATTAAATCACCAATTCAATTCATAAGCTAGATGGTTAGAGAACACACTATAACAACCATGGAAACACATTATTTAAAGACAAAACCATGGTCTAGATCTTACCTCCACTAATGATTAATCCCGCAAACTGCAACAGAATTAATCCCCCAAGTTTAAGCTTCAATTCTCTTATTTCTAGCCCAAAAATTCCTTAGTTCCTCAATGGTTTTCTTAGGAAAACTTTGAGAGCACAAAAGTGAAAGAGAAGGAGAGAGAGTCGATCCAAGCTTCTAAGTGTGTGTTTACTTGTTTTGTTTTTGTCTTTAGTTCCTTAAGTTAAGTGACTTAAGGAAATCCCAAGGCTCGGGGTACCAAAAACGTCCCCGATCGAAAAATGGTCAAATTCCCCAATATTCCATCCTAAACTCACTAACTTCAAATATATCTTCAATTATTCATTTCCATTACCCTATAACCCCAATTAAATGTCTAATACCTAAAATACCCCTCGAATCACCCTGAGTCGGGCATTGAGCCCAATTGTGACTTTCCCGCTAACTTGCTCCCTAGGATTGCCTGGTGCCGAGTAACCCAAATAAACCCACATAATAATGGGGTCTTACACACATATCACATAAATATACGAGTATGCCCGTAATGGGCCAAATTACCAGAATTGCCCTTCTAATAAGAAAATGGCCCGCATGCATATTTAATATCTTTAAACATGCACAACTAGTCATATTATCACATAATCTACATAATTACAATTAAATATAGCAAATAAGCACATAATTCCATAAATTTCCATCCTGGCCCCCTAATTAAGGCCCTAAGCCTTATTAGGTAATTTTGGGACGTTAAAGTTACCGTATTGTAAAAATCTGGACGAATACATGAGGGTTAACGTGTGTCTATGACAATGGGGCAAGGAAGCCCCACTTCTCTGATGGCCTCGGTTAGGTAATCCCGGTACTGTTGCCTATCCCTAACTAAGTCCTCAAAATGAGGAGCATAAGTTAAAAGCAAAGGCGAGTTACCTTGCCCCAAAATGCTAGCTCCGGGAGCCCCAGTATTTGGCTGAGCCCCCTCGATAAGGGCGTCCAGCTCTTCGAACGCAGCCCTCTCCGCTTGGCGAGCCTACTCCTTCTTCTTCTTCTCTGTGTCCACCCTGGTCGCGGCCTCCACAGCCTCGATGTGAATGAGGGCCAACTCCTCCCTCATGGTGAGATCCCTCTCACATTGCATCCCCCAGAAGCTAGGGGAATCTATCATCTGGTTGGAAGCAAGCACCTTGACCAACCAAAGATTGTCTGTGGTCACGAAGCCCCCCAGCTCCTCGGCGCTAAGGGTGGCATAATACTTCTTGCGGTCTAGGATGGATTTGGTGAGGATGGTCTGAGCGGACGGTCCTGTTTTCCAGGAACATGAATGGAGAACAGACAAAACTAAAAAACTAAACAAGCCAGGAAGTAACTTACCCATGCACTGAAAGTCCAGCACCAATGTGGGGTTCCTCTCCAAGAGGAACCCGGATGTCATAAACCAGTAGTATCTAACATCCGGGGGGTGCTTCTAGGTGTTGAATGGAGCCGGATAATTACCACGGGGCTTCAATCTATAGAATCTGTTCCGGGTCTTGTCCTTAGCATTAAGTTGCGGCTCCAGCTTGTAGAAATATAACACCTTCGCAGGGGTGGGCGTTGGGATCTCCTTTGACGCGCAGAAGATGCGCCATCCCACAAGCATCTTGTACGCTTGGGGCAGAAGTTGGAACGGTGCGAGCCCCACAAACTTTAGGAATCGCGCGAAGTAGTTGTGAAGCAGGAGCGTAGCTCCCGCACTAATATGGCCTACGCTCCAGGCCCCGAACTCGCCCACGCTGGTATGGGTCTTTTCTTCCTTTCGGGCCAGCCGGTTGTAGAAGAGTCCTGGAGTCGATTCCACTCCCAAGTGTTTCTCTAGAGCATCCAACATCCGATAGTTCTGGAACTCATTCCTCTCCCCATCCATCTCCCATGTATTGCTCGTGGGAAGCTTATGCCCTTCCAAGACTATGGGGCTCGACTGAACGAAGTCTTCCAGATGAAGGGTAACACTGCGACTCATGATCAGGGACCTGGAAGCAGCAAAGGAAACCAAAAACCAAGCAGTTAGCACCGAAACCCAAAAAATTGGTTAAGGTACGGCGGTTCTTCTAAAACTGCTAGGAGAAGTCCCCTCCGGACCCTGATCTGGTATCAATAAAGATCCCAAGAACCTTGGTTGGGAACTAAAAATAAGAGGTTTTTTCTAACTCTCCCGAATGAATCTTGGAACGTCCAAAGTGATCCGAGACAACCATACAAAAGTAATCACCTAGAAAATCTATGATTCAAACCTACACATCCTACCTAGAACCACCCTATACGCCGGTCATGGCCCTAACAATTTTATGGTTGTGGATGTAACATTATAATAAAAAAGAATAAATAGGAGAAAACAACCAGAAAACTTACTGAGAGGTATTGGGTCTAAAAGTTGTAAAGTCTCCAGCGACAGGGTCGGCAGAATCTCAGCTTTAAATCTGAGAATTTGATGCACCAAGTCATCTACTGGTTGAACCGGGACTAAATCGTCTGATAGATGAGCAGTAAAAGGTCTGGTCGGGAACATGCAAGAACAGAAATGGAGTAATCGCCGGAAAATTTCATCGACAAATTGGGACATAAAAGCTCTCATTTTGCTCTAAATGTTTAGAATGTGTAAAGTTGGAAATGAAACTGTCAAGGTATTTATAGGGCAAAAACCTATTGTTTGATCCAACGGTTCAGAATGGGGATCTCAAGACTATCCCCATCCAACGGTCCCGGATAACGCAAAGGCTTCAATTAGCCCAACCAAGCACCAGATCATGGATTTGTCAATCCACGATCCACGACTGCCTGATCCAACGGTCTACATTACAAAAATTCAAGGCTATCCCTATCCAACAGTCCCAGATGGTGCAGAGGCATTAGATAGCCCACTCGAGTACCCTATCAACTTCGCTCGCGCAGATGAGACTCCTCGAAAATTACGCTAACACCCATCGGTCACTGTGACAATCAAAAAAAAAATTCTAGATTTGTAAGGCGCGAATGGTACAGACGCACCAATTACTGGGAGACACGTGTGTAAAACGTGGTGAATTCAAAAGGACGGGGATCACCTGAGTGGCCCCCAAGTAAATGAACCTGTCTCCTAGGAAACAAACCGAGATATTTGGATTTGGTCTGGGAGAATGAGGCAAGTCTCTACCATGCAAAATCGCCTGAGTGGCCCTCAAGTAAATGAACCCGTCTCCTAGGAAACAAACTGGGATATTTGGATTTGGTCTGGGAGAATGAGGCAAGTCTCTACCATGAAAAATCGCTCGAGTGGCCCCCAAGTAAATGAGCCCATCTTCTAGGAAACAAACCAGGATATTTGGATTTGATCTGGGAGAATGAGGCAAGTCTCCACCATGTAAACACGGATGAAGACTTGGGGGGTAAATGTTATCCCTGTTTTCCCCCTGAACACATGAATGGGCCTATGGGCTCCTTTAAAGATATCTGGGCCCATCCTGAGCCCGATGAACAAGGAAGTAGAAAGTTCTAAAGGTCCAATCATCAGTAAGCCAAACAACATCTGATAGGCACGACCATAACAAGGGAACCGGGACCAAGATGCAGGCCCAACTCATCTTCCCAGTCCCAACCTATCCGTACCCTCCGAGATATCGATAAGGATGGCAAGCTCATGAGTCCGAGAATACAACCTTTTCAAGAATGAACCTAAGCCCTGGTGAACGAACCAGGACCCCAGTAAATGAACCAGGACATTAGTAAAGGAACTCGGACCAGACGTCCGGATGGGGCAAGATTGATCTTCCCTGGCGCTAACACATTCCCAAGAAACACGGAAGTTGGTCTCCTCAACTAACCTGTAGAAGAGGTTACAACGGAATGTACGCTGCTACTAGGAAACAGTACTGCCACTACTCTGACAGATCCTGTCCCCAAGATCCCCTTAGAAGCTCACGCAGACCAATCTGAGGTTATGTACTATTGACAGCTGTATGGCTTGGCCATGCCCAAGCCGGCCCAATGGGCCCTGGTTCATATGTATTATTTAGCAACATCATTTGTATTAAGCCTCCATTAGTGAGCAAACCATGATTACATTCCTACTGGGCCCAGATTAGTCCAACCCAAGCCCATCGCACCTAAACTGCCTATAAATAAGACCATTTGTGCACTGTAGCGAGGATCCCAAATTTTTCTCTTGTAAGCAATTACTTTGCTCGAACTTGCAGAAAACTCCAATGTCAAAAGCTCTCTAAGCTCTAATACAACAGACTCGTGGACTAAGGCTCATTAACGCCCCAACCACGTAAAAACCTTGCTTGCGTATCTTAAATCCTTTCTTTTTAGCTCTTTAGTCTTTCATAATTCTAGTTTCCAAAAAACTCGGTAAACAATCTCACTAACTCCAAATATATCATTCCCATTACCCAATAACCTGGTAATGTACTAAATACCCAATACTCTGAGTCAAGTATTAATCCCGTTGTGACTTTCCCACTAGCTTGCTCCCTAGGATCGTCTCGTGCCGAGTAACCTAAATATATCCACATAATGATGTGGTCTCACACATATATGCCAAATATACCCATGACGGGTCAAATTACGAAAATTGCCATTTTAATCAGAAATGGGCCCACATGCATATTTAATACACCTAAACATGCATATCAAGTCATATTATAAGGGAAATTTGAGTTTTTATGCTTAATGTTCTAAGTCAAAAAAATGCTAGGCATTTAAATCATTTTTAAAAAATGCCAATTATTTTGACAATACCCAAAACATCCCTCTCATAATTTTTTCCATCTACTTCCTCTTCTCTCTTCCCTCTCTCTCCCTCAATATATTCCTCTCAACTCCCTTTCTAGAAAAAAAATACATGGGTAAGGTAAAATATAATAGAAATCAATATAACGACAAATATTCCTCACTTAGGACACTAAAATACTACATTTCAAACAGATCTGGGTATGACTTTTAGGTTTTTTTTTGCGATTTTTTTCAAATATGAGACTTTGAAATCTGTAGAAAATCGACGTGGTTCGATGTTGATTCGATTGTGCTCAATGTCAGCTCGATGGGGCCTTCAAAATCAAGGGCCTGTTTGGTATTGTTTTCTGTTTTTTGTTTTCAAAATTGTGTTCTCAGAAATGAGAATAGAAAACTGTTTTTGTAGTTTTCAAAAAACAAGAGGTGTTTGGTTAATATTTTCTAAAAACAATTTTTTAGTTTTATTTTTTTAAAATCTTAAATAAAAAATTAACAAATATATTTACAAAGAGAAAAATATTTTAAAAGTTTGCAATAAATAATGAGATAAAATAATTTAAAAGAAAAAATGATGAAAATTAAGAAGTGAGAAAAATTGAGAACAACAGAAAACAACTTTTCCTTGTTTTCAAAATTTTCTGTTTTTTGTAACTTTGTTTTTAAAAATTGTTTTCTGAAAATAATGCCAAACACCCACACTTGTTTTCAAAAAACAGTTTTTAGCTTTTAAAAATAAAAAACAGTTTTTTAGTTAAGGTGCCAAACACCCTCCAAGATTTTCATGAAAAAATCAATGTTGCTCGATGGTGGTTCGATGGTAGTTCGATGGTGTTTGATGCGATTCTTGCAAGATACGTAATTTTTCACTCGGGTGTCCATTTGGGGTGATTTTTTTTATTTTGGGTATTTTTTTCAAGATCTACACATTTGAGATGTGTATATACACATTTGGGAAATGTAAATCTTAGAAAATATGACAAATGCAAAACATATCTCATGTTCAAGATATGTTTTGGTATGTTTTCAAGTTCTAAACTTTGAAAATATGTATGTGAACATCTAAAACGTGTAGATCTCAAAAAAATACCAACAAAAAAAAATCACCCCAAACGGACAGCCGGGTGAAAAATTATGTCTCTTACAAGAATTGCATTAAACCACTATCGAGCAACCATTGAACCACCATCAAGCAACGTCAATTTTTTCATGAAAATCTTGATTTTGAAGGCCCCATCGAGCTAGTACCGAGCACCATCGAGCAAAGTCAATTTTTTACATATTTCAGAGTTTTAGATCTTAAAAATAACTCAAAAATCATGCCCAACTCGATAGTTGCTTGATGGTGTTCGATGCTACCTCGATGGGCCTTCAAAATCAAGATTTTCATGAAAAAATCGACGTTGCTCGATGGTGGTTCGATGCAATTCTTGTAAGAGACATAATTTTTTACTCAGGTGTCCGTTTGGGGTGATTTTGTTTTATTTTGGGTATTTTTTTAAGATCTACACGTTTTAGATGTTCACATACACATTTTCAAAGTTTATAACTTGAAAACATACCAAAACATATCTTGAACATGAGGTATATTTTGGACTTTGCATTTATTTCAAGATTTACATTTCCCAAATATTTATATACACATCCCAAACGTGTATATCTTGAAAAAATACCCAAAATAAAAAAAAAAATCACCACAAACGGACACCCGAGTGAAAAATTACGTATCTTGCAAGAATCGTATCGAACACCATCGAACCACCATCGAGCAACATTGATTTTTTCATGAAAATCTTGATTTTGAAGGCCCCATCGAGCTGACATCAAGCACCATCGAATCACGTCGATTTTCTGTAGATTTCAAAGTTTCAGATCTGAAAAAGATCGCAAAAAAATCTCAAAAATCATGTCTAGATCTATTCAAAATGCAGTATTTTAGTGTCCTAAGTAAAGAATACTTGCTATTACATTGAGTTCTGTTATATTTTACCTTACCCGTGGATTTTTTTTCTAGAGAGAGAGTTGAGAGGAATGGGTTGAGGGAGAGAGAGGGAAGAGAATAGAGGAAGTGGATGGGAAAAATTATGGGAGGGGTATTTTGGGTATTGTCAAAAGATATGACTTGAAATGATTAAAATGCCTAGCATTTTTTTGATTTAGGACACCTCATTAAGCATAAAAACTCAAATTTCTCTATTATAATATAACTCATATAATCATATAATGATACATATATATATATCACATAATCACATCATTTCCATAATTTGTCATCCTGGCTCCCTAATCAAGGCCCTAAGTATTATTAGGTAATTTAACAGGGATGAAGTTGTATATGTAATGTGGTTTAATGGCGTTAGCGTCAGTTAGGAACTGACGTTAACGTCCTCGTTAAGTGTCATATTGCTACTGATGCAAATTTTTCTCATTAACGCCATCAGTATTGAAACTGGCGCAAATATCATTGCAAACTACCACAAATACAAATCCTCGGTCAACAACTTCAGCCATCTATGTTGATTGATGCATTTTACTGACAGAAAAGAAGTATTTTTTTATAGTAAGTGTAGAAACATCTTCACAATACTACTAACTAGAGAGACCAAAAAATACCACCTACGGAAAATATTAAGTCTTATTTCGAATAAATATGATAATAGTCGAAAAAACTACTATATAATGTTCATATATATTTATATTTGTTACCTTAAAAGCAAGTCGAAAAATTGAGGAAAAAAAAATTGACGTTCTAGACTATAAAAGTAGGTAAGATGTCGAAAAAGCCCATAACCTATATAATTGCCACGTGGAACACGTTACCTATTATATATGTAAATATAAATATTGTGTCTTAGGAAAAGATACAAGTTTGCGTGTAACTTTTGGTATTTTTTCAGAGAGAGAGAAAATTGTTGATTTGGATTATTGGTTTCCCTTTGCTTCGATCGGAATTCGGCTTCTTCTTCTTCAGAAATTTCCGATCTTTGAGCCGTATTCTCCCATGGCCACCAGTGGAAACAAGAACATCAATGCCAAATTGGTGAGGCTTGTTAAATCTCAAAACCCTTTTTCCAGCTCCATTTTATGACCTTGACTTAATTGATTTTCCCTATTTCATATCGGTTTGCGTTTCGTTGTTTCTTGATTATCAATTATTTGATGAGGGTTTTGATATCGTGACAGAATCGAGAGTCAGAGATGGTGGTTTGTAAATGTTAGAAATGATGTGGGTTTGGCTTGTTTTGCTGGAATTTTGTGTCAATATTTGTTAATTCTGGTTTGGGTATGATTTTTAATTATCTGCAGTTGCTTTGGAGTTTGAGATCATGTTTATCCATTTTCTTGGGTTTCCCTTTTATTGTTGTTATGATTATTAACATAATATTCTCTCCCAGTTCTGGTTTTCTAATTACTGAGAAGAGGGGTTTGGGATCAAGCCACGTTTTATTGAACAAAGTTATCATTTTCTTTAATTTATCATCTAGTATGCATGAAATATGCTTTCTTTTTGTTGAGATAATATTTGTTAAAATGGATACCTGGTTTTGCTTGTAAAATAGGCAGCTACCGTTTACATTTTTGACCATCATGTCAGCTTCTTGCAAATTAATGTGGTTGATCAATCTTGCTTTAGCTGGTTTTTGTTCAAGTTCAAATTGTTTTCTTTTTTATCATTTGTAATTGTTGTCCTTTTATTGTCTTTTGGGAAATTGAACTCGTTCTGGTAGTTGTTGATTCACGCACGATCTTTTTCTTGAATTTTGAGCTTATCATTGACTTATTTAACAGCTCACTTTTGTTTCCCGTGGAAGCTGAGTATTTTCCTTTGTTTTTTGATTCGTTAGACCTGGGCATTGTTGTTCCAGGATGTTGAACAACAATCTATGGTTTAGAACTTTAGATAAAATATTATATGCCTGTTTCTCGTGTAATTATTTAATTATTTAGTTTTGTAAATGCTGCATCTATGTCAGGAAATTTATCCTCTCCACCTCTCTTAGAATCAAAAAGTATAACAGTATAAATTGCTTCACATTTTTGTTTGTATGATGCTGAGGTCAGCTCTCACATATTTTATTGTCAATGTGATTTTCTCAAGCATAATACCATGTGTGTTAATATGGTAGTGAGTTCGTTGATAATGCATGGTAAATAAAAGTATTGCCACTGGGACAAGTATTATTTAACACTAGATCCGATGCATCTCTTTAGGAATGAATTTTCTTATTCTTCTTATAGGAGATATCTAGTTGTAGTTACATTTCTGAGGTTTTCTATCTCTTTCTCTCCATTTTTTTTCTCTCTTTTCTGTTTATCAATAACTTATTTTTGCATTATTTGATTGATATTTGACTTTGCTCCAGGTGCTTTTGGGAGATGTTGGAGCTGGAAAGTCTAGTCTAGTATTACGCTTTGTAAAAGGACAATTTGTTGAATTTCAGGTTGGCACTTGGTACAGATTCATCTCTTCATTCTTTAAATTATGGACAATGTCTATGTCTATTGTTCCTGCAACTTAATTTATGTGATATGATTTTTTAGGAATCAACAATAGGAGCTGCCTTTTTCTCACAAACATTGGCTGTAAATGATGCAACTGTCAAATTTGAGATTTGGGATACAGCTGGTCAAGAGAGATACCATAGTTTGGCTCCCATGTATTATAGAGGAGCTGCTGCTGCAATAATTGTGTACGATATAACTAATCAAGTGAGTAAATTCTGAGCGTCGCATATGTGTTTTCTGTTTGGCAGGTGAGTCCTTAGCAGGTCTCATCTCAAGTTTACATTTGTTGTCGCGCTTTTTGTTCAGGTTCCTGCAGCTAGTGGATACTTTTATTGTGTAATTTGTGAATGAGATATAGACTTCTGAAACTTGTAGGTAGTGAAGGCCCTAACTTTAAGCCTTTGGCTAAGCCATGGGGTGATTCTTGAGGGATTGGAAGTCTGATAAAAAAAGTTTGTTACATATTTTATGGATAATTAAACTAGGTGAAATGAAAGCCTTCATTGTAATATTATCTAAAGATAGAAGCTTAGTGGCTTAGCATGGTTTCTGTTCAGTCATTGCTTTTGAACGTAAACATCTGTTTATGGATACAATTTGTTTGTCTGTTTTTAGGCCTCTTTTGAGCGAGCCAAAAAATGGGTTCAAGAACTTCAGTCACAAGGTATTTTCCTTCTTTTTTATTTTTTTTTTTGAAAAAAGACAAAGGTCACATGTTCATGAGTGACTTCTTCTTTTAACTGTCATCTGTTTACATCTTCCTGACTCATGTATTTTGTGTCTTCCTTTGATGCTTTTCGACAGTATTATTTGTAGGCATGAGTGTATATTTATTTGTAAAAGAATGCATAGTAACTTCTTGAAAAATAGAATTGGTTTTTTAATATGTTCTTTTAAGTATCGATAAAGTATAATTGATTTATTCTATTTCTTTTCTTTGTGGCCCAAGGCAATCCAAATATGGTTATGGCACTAGCTGGGAATAAAGCTGATCTGCTAGAGGCGAGGAAGGTCACTGCAGAGGCAAGTTTCTTAGATTTTTCTGCTTCACGTGGTTTAGCTTGATTTTATTATTTTTCTTATTAGGTATCTGAATTGGAAACACGGTGAAAGCTAATTTTATATTTTTCACTAATGATAATGTGAGGTCAGAAATGCAAATTGTTGGAAGATGTAAATATATACTATTTGATATAGTGGACATCTTTCTCTGAGGTGCATTGTTTTGTTAGTTCTGATATTGACAGAAGAACAGAAATATGGTGGTTTGGGATCTGAAAATATATGCAGGTTGATTTGTGGCTGATTAGCCTTGATGTTATATAAAATACGTGCAAGAAAACAAGATAATATTATATCTATAAAGTATAATATATCTCCTCTCCTCTATTAAAGTTCAGACTTCGCATCACTTGCTATTTTTTCAAGTGGTCTGCTGGTAAGATCAAATCTTGAAAATATTATAAGAAGTCAGATTACATACAATCCAAATTGTCTAATATGGAGTTCAAAAGAGTAATAACTAGGAATTTAAAAGAATAATAACGAGGAATTTAAAATGTAAATATGTGGAACAATGGCTTTTTCCTGCTTGAAAGATTCAGTAACATCTAGGCATTAGTGAGACATGAAGCAGCATACTTTCCTAGCAAGTTGAATGTTCTAACATTTCCCAGATTACTCATCTGCTTCACATTTTAAGCAATGTTTTCTTTTTCAGCAATTCTTAGTTTGGGAAGTTTTTAGTCTGTGCTAGGAGACTATAATTATGTAATAACATACATTTAAACTGAGAGGCTGGTGGCCCATTGACAATGTGTATTGGACAAGCTTTTTTGTGACTAAAGTAGACCAGAGAATCATTTTGAATTCCATATTTAATTTAACAAGAGAATAAAAAAAATGTCATGTTATTTTGTTTTTGCTTAATATCAGTTAACTATGTTGTGTGTTTTGTTTATGCTTTTGCTTTTATCATTTTATCTTCTGGTATTCGATAGGAACTGATTCCATTATCTTGGTTTTTAGCAGAAATCAAAGCACAATATATAGATAAAGTTTCAAATATTCTTTTTGCAAATTTATTATATTCTAAGTGTTGGCTGATAGATATGGTTGCCAATGTTTTGCAGGAAGCACAAATATATGCTCAAGAGAATGGCCTTTTCTTCATGGAAACCTCTGCAAAAACAGCAACCAATGTGAACGACATTTTCTATGAGATAGGTAAATTTCTAAATGGGAAAGTTAAGGGAGAAAAAACAGCCTCACCAGTTCTGCTCATTCACCTTTCTTTACGCAATTATTAATGCTTTGTTCTTCACATGTTTTTTTCTTCTCTTGTTGGCAGCAAAGAGACTACCACGAGTGCAGCCGGCACAGAACCCTTCAGGAATGGTCCTCATGGATAGACCCGCCGAAAGGGTTGCAAATGCGTCTTGCTGTTCTTGAGAATCCTCTGGTGCTCCACTTCCCTGTACCTCACAATATCTCTTGTGATGCACAGTAAAAAAAACTATCTTTTAGATTCTATCCAGTTTTCCTTTATTTGTACATTTGTTCAGAACTGTACATCCATGTTTGTTTAGAGTGAAAAAGCTTGTGGAGAATGTCGTGTGAATGCTTCTGGGTTACAGATATTGATTACGTATTTGTCACATGTTTCCGTTTCGTTTCCTTTCCTAGTGTGAAATAAGTGATGAAGTTGAAGCTACATGTAGAGATTTTCACTCATAGATGAGTGAGTATTCTTGGTCCAAGGTTCACTTAGAATATGGTTATAATCCACTATTTCTACCGACTACTGGATAGCATTGCACAAGTTTATAAAGGCGAGAAACTATTGACTACCATAATTTGGATATGCAAGGAGCGGGACATGTTAACGGGGGGGTATCAGTAAAACCTAACTGCAATTAATAAATATTTTAAGAGAAAGTAGCGATGCAATGCAAGAGAGTTGGGTTTTATTTTTGTCCAATCGATTTTGAGTGTTTCATTTTACTTTGATGGTCGGTTATATAATTTCGGCAAACAATAAATGCTATCATTTTATCGTACGCTAATTTGTTCCAATAACTAATGTTATGAAATATTGAGGTTGAGGGTGACTTTAGGATCGGCGGGTTAGCTGGCAGTTAACATGCTTATTAAAGCAATAGGTTTATCGATATGTTTAGTTATTATTAGCACTTACTTTAATTTTGACAATTATATATATTTTAATATGCGAATAACATATTTCAATTTTTAAATGGTCTGTGGACTATTTGGATTAAATATCAACAAGCCAACCAATTGTGTAATAGAACGCCACCCATCCCGAGGTCGCCCTAGAAATGGGCTACCCCTCCCAATGATTTTATGAAAGTGAACACTGATGCAGCCCTTCAATTGAGTAGTAGTGATGTTTGCCTTGGGCCCGGTGGCTATTAGTATTGGAATGGCTTCATTCTTGCCTCAGCCGAGTGTCCTTTGGTGGCCATGTTCGAACATGCAGTTGCTGAGTTAAAGGCTATACTTTATGGTGCGTAGATTGGAAGGATTCACCAAAGCAATTTTTGAGTCCGACTGCCTCTCAGCCATACCTCCTCAATGCCAAAGTGTCTAAAGCAAAGCATGCGGCAATGGGGGTTGTAGTACAGGATATTACTTTGGTGTGTAACGTATTAGTAGATGTCATTTTTAATCACTGTCCTAGAGAAGCAAATGGAGTGGCTCATGCTCTTGCTTAATTAACTCTCTCTGTCTTTATGAAAAATAAATATGTATGATGGCCTAATTATCGTTATGAATTCTATTTTGGCTGATGGTGTTAGCCTTATCAATGAAATAATTTTTATTAAAATAAAAACCAGTTTTAGTTTTTGAATATTGTAATGGCATTTTTTTTAATGAATATATAGAATTACTATTTTATTGGCATTTTTTTCCATTTCAATTTTGATTGTTTAGAATAATAGCATTGCTATAAGTATAGCAATGATACGACATATTATATGATTGGTAGAAATTAATAGCAAGTCTCACATATTCTAATTTATGTATATTATTTCATCAAATTTTCAATTAATGAAAATACTTTTCTCCAATCATTAAAGAAATCTCATTAAGAATAATGTTTTTTATTTTTTTAAATTTAAAATAATTTTGTCATTTAAAAATATCTCACTAAAATACGGCTTTATATTTTTCTCATCAAACTTTTATCTTATTTTTTAAAAATTAAAAAATAAATTTTATCTCATCAAAATACTACTTTATATTTTTTTTTTTTACTTTTTAAAAGCTAATGATCAAAAGATAATTTTGTCCAATCAATTTAAACATTCCAATTACGTTTCTTAATAATATAAACAAGAAAAATGATTTTAATTTATTTTCCAATCAATTTTAGTAAAACAACATAATACAAACAATGATTTTCATTAATTTATTCTAATTTCATTTACAATTTAGTTAACTATTCCACGTCATGATTCTTAACTATTTTTTTGTTTCTTTTTTACTACAGTTTGGGAGAGCTTTGGATGGGAGGTGGATCTTATATAGTGACTTTGTGTTGATTATTTATTTATGTAGAAAGTCAAGATTTTTGGAAAATTGTAAGGGAAATTTGACTTTTAATGCATTAAGTGACACTTTATTTAAAAAATACCCTATTACTATATGATTCTCATTTTGGTCCTACTAATGACCTTACACCCCAAAATACTCCTGTCATTTTTTTCTCACAGACTCTCCGTATTCTCTCCCAAAGTCCCGAAGCAAGCAAACTTTGTAACACTTAAAACCGATTGAATCCATCAGAACCCAACCATTGTCTTCCACGACCACGAACAAGGGCTCCCAAAGTCTCGGAGTTGACGATCGGAGAAGGGGAAGGAGAAAACATCGAGCAAATAGACCAAACTTTTAGGAAACAACCCCAAAGAAAGCGAAGGTGAGAGATTTCATTTTTAATCTGCAATATGTGTATGTGCCTAGTATTTTTTGTTGATTTTTGTTCATAGGATAGATCGGGGCTGAGGAATGAAGAAATCTGGATTTTTTTCGAGATTTTTTATGCATCTCGATAGAAATCGATAGGTATCGATAGTATATGTTAGGGTTTGGATTTGACTGTGCCTCGATGGGACTCGATGAAATTTTAGGCTTATAGAAATTTTTAGCATATACCTCGATAGGACTCGATGCTATTGGCCATATGTTGATTTAGCCTTTGCCTCGATAGGACTCGATGATATGGGTACATGGCTGATTTTAGCACCTGCCTCGATAGGACTCGATGCTATTGGCCATATGGCTTATGTAGCCTTTGCCTCGATAGGAATCGATAGGCCTTGATAAGACTCGATGATATGGGGCTTTGGGATTTTTAGCACCTACCTCGATAGGCCTCAATAGTAACCCGATGATATCATTCTTTGGGATTTTTAGCACCTACCTCAATAGGCCTCGATAGTAACTGCCTCAATGGGACTCGATAGGCCTCGATAGTAACTGCCTCGATAGTGACCAGATTGTTTTATATTTTTTTAAATTTTTTTTTTTTTTTCAGATGCCTGACCTTATTGTGCCGTTGGAGAAGCACTTTCCTGGCCGTGTCACTTATAGGGGTAGTGCTTACTTGGATACCCTTATAGAGAAATTTGAGAGGCATGGTCTTATTGAAAGGGCACAGGCATGCCCATTGGGACAATTCTTTAAGGCGAAACCTTAGTTTTTCTGGGGTTCTGCTGCATCAGCTAATGTTGCATAAGGTAGAAAGCAAGAAGCCTGAAGAGGGTTAGTTCTACATGGGCAACACTCTATGTAGATTTGGTATTGCAGATTTTTCCCTAGTTACCAGGCTAAATTTTGGGAAATCACCATCCCCAGACGAGTTGAAAGAGCATCTTTCAAGTGATCGGATCATCTAGGAATATTTTAATGGTGATTCGAAGGTTAGTTTTGGTCAGTTGGAAGATGCTTTGAAGGCCTCGACAAACCCAGAAGATGCATTTAAGCAGGTTTTGTGCTATTTGATAGAGGGGGTACTGAATGCCCCAGAGAAGACAACGATGATATGGGGAGATTCCCTGAGGATGGTTGAGGATCTTGATTACTTTTTCAAGTATCCATGGGGGAAGTTGTCATTTAAGAAGGTTAGCAGAGGAGTTCAGAAGGACATGAAGAAGCAATTGAAACACTACGAGGAGAAGAAGAAAGAGGGTTCAAGCAAAAAACAGAAGGAGGCGAAGTATAGTTTCTATGGCTATGCACCTGCACTTCTTTACTGGGCTTTTGAGGCCATGCCATCTCTCGGGAGTAAGTTCAGTGAGAACAGTGGGAACCAGATTCCGAGGATGCTTAGCTGGGCTGTAACGCCCTACTTCCTTAGAGCCGTTACTAAGTGAGTTTTTAAGACAAAACAGTGTGCAATGGACTCGCTAACCGAGGTTTTGAAACAAAAGTGTGACTAATTAAAAGTTAAGGCTGTAATCTTTGAAAATGCGTCATTTCATTAAAACTTCTATTATTAAATATTTGGGATCCCAAAATAAGGTTTGAAAACTATTTACATCTTGAAATAAGTTCACAGTTGATAAATCATAAAATCGTAGATTATTACAGCCATTTTCAAATAAACCCCCAACCAAAGCAGTCGGGCAGGCCAAACATGTACGCGCCGCTTCACGCTCTCCGTACTCATGGTTGGTTGATTCAGTCATTGCCCTTACCTGCAACACAGAGCACCCGTGAGCCGAAGCCCAGCAAGAAAACTCATGCAGAACATAACATATAATCCACAAATAAACAAGTCAATCATTAGACTAAGCAAACACGGCCATGCCGCCCCAGGACCCCTACCAAAGCCCTGGGGTATCGGTTCTCACCGCGAGGATAACTCATGTATCCCTTGGGTCCCACCCTGAATATATATCATAACACATGTATCCACCGGGCCCCGCCCTGATTATAGCATCCCATGTGCTAGGTGTTACTTTCGGCCCACGGCCGCCCCGGCTTACGCCGTACTCGGCCCACGGCCGCCCCGGCTTACACCGTACTCGGCCCACGGCCGCCCCGGCTTACGCCGTACTCGGCCCACGGCCGCCCCGGCTTACGCCGTACTCGGCCCTTGCCGCTCATTTCATCATAATCACACATATAGTACATTTGAAATAACCATTCACACACATCATGATTCATTTAAGGTTAAACATTTGCACATAATACAATCTGGGGCCATGCCCTAACCTCGGGTGTTATAGTTTTCTTACCTGTATTCCGAGCCTCCTGATGCACTAAAGCTGCGAGCACGGTCCTCCAGCACGAGCCTCACAAAGGACCTAATCACAACACACAAGAAACATCCCTCATTACTAATCAACCCAAAACCACTTCCCGGGACCAATCCCACACTCCCGGGGCCTCTAAAACCTTAAAACAACACCCCGGAGACATCCCCCGAACCCCCGGAGCAAAGGCCTAAAATTGCCTAAAAATGATGCCCTGAAATTTGCCTTGTGCCGCGGCACCCATCAGACAGAGGCTCCTTTGCCGCGGCACGAAAAACCTGTGTCGCGGCACGCCTTCGCAGACCCAGAATTCTGGGTTTTCTCCTGCGTTTTCTCCGAGCTTAAACCATCCCAAATCATACAAAACCAATACCCAAACCCCTAAAACCAATTCCAAGCTTCATATGAACAACTTAACAACCTATAGGAACTAGATACAAGATCAAAACATCAACACACTCAAGAATCCACCCCTTGATTCCTAATTTCAGCATCTCAAACCAAAAACTCAAACACACTAACTCAAGCTCTAGATTTCACAATTCAAAACAGAAATCAAACTTAAATGCTCATAAAATCCATACCTCAAGTGGAGAATCCACCCAACAAGCTCCCTTGATTCACCTCCTAAGCTCCCACTTCAGCCCATTTTCCTCTTCTTCTTCTTCTCTTTCTTGCCCTAACTCTCCTCCTCTTCATTTTAGCAAAGCCAACATATATCCCAAATGCCCAAACCGTGACCCACTAAAAACCCAGCTGAGAATTGCCTATAACCCTTGCCAAATGACCATTTTACCCTTTCCTACTAATCCTCCTTAGCTAAACCTCAAAGGACACTTAAGTCTTTTCATTTCTATTTCATTTCTACCACTTTTTACCTTAAAACTTGTTACCCACAGCAGTAACTAATGGTTACCCAGGTTACTAAATCTCCAATAACCATTACCCGCTAAATCTCAACTTAGCCATAAAATTCCCGAGATACCCCTAGTCTCCTCCCGAGCCGGGTACAAAATCCCGTTGTGACATCTAAGTTAACTAGCTCTCTAGGACCGTCTCGGCACGTGCATCACAATAATAAAACCACACACACGCGGTACAATTCACAGAATACAATTATCACATATCAATACAGTTATGCCCATCATGGCCAGAATTACAATTATGCCCTTCTAACACGATCCGGGCCTATATGCATACTAGTAAACATAGCCATGCATCTCAGTTTAAACAAATAGCCAAATAACATGCTTTAAATCATAATCATGCATTTAATTCATAAAATCACACATAAATCCCAACCTGTCCTCCTGGCACACTAATCAAGGCCCTTAAGCCTTATTAGCGAATTTGGGTCGTTACAACTATCCCCTCCTCATAAAAATTTCGTCCTCGAAATTTATCCAAACACACCAGTCAATAAACCCGCAGTTTTGACCATAACTTCCAAGGTCCACCGCCTTTACTTTACTTTTCAACAACACTCTTACAGGAGTAACAATCTTGCCCCTCAAGATTTTGTCTAATAGCCATGCTCCCGATAGCTTCTTGCTTACCCCGCAACCCTTCTGAAACTTCAGGGTCTGCCTAGATTACAATTACTAATTCATTGTCTTCTCGATAGCCAATTCATTGACCAATTCATCACCTCTACTAGGTGGGATCAGCTTATAGGCCCCGCTGGCCTAACCCTTAGTACAACTTCTGAATTTCATGTTGAAATAAGAGTCAGAACTCTCCCTTCTTTCTCTGAACACTTTACAGATCCTCGTCTGCTATTACGTAGAGCTACAAATCTTTCCTTCCGGAACTTTATTTCCTCAACATTTAACAATTTACCTGCTCTTTATTCTTTCGAATATGCAGACACTCCTGCCTTAAGGATTCCAACAACCTCTCTGGCATTCTCTCTAAACCAAAGCCAACCCATAGTATTCATTATGCGTTACATTAACAAGACACCAACAACTGCTACCGCGACTAACTCGTCAGGGATTACACTTCCCTTAATACCTCAAGTATTCGCCTACTCAGCGCTTAATTCTTTAAGATCTTTAATAACTTTCAGACTGCCAATTCACTTGCAATCAACTGACAATTCCAGGTTCCCACTCTGTTCTTTTTGTCCTCTAAATCCATTCCAACAATTTAAAATACTATAGGCTCTCAATTCCGTATCATCGACGTTCTATCTCGAACCCAGTTCACTTGACCCAACAACATTAACTCCCTTAACTGAGTTAAAACTTTTCATGTCCAAACAATTTACTCAAGGTCTAAAGTGGTCTATTCCCATGATACACTACCACATCACCTAACCCCTCAGGGTCCATAGGAAAACGCTATATTCCGGCACCCGCTCGACCCTCCCGGTACGACGTACCCTAGGAGGTGGAATGATGTCCATTCAGAATTCTCATTCACAACCCGAATCTAATTGGATCCTTCGTCCATTTCTGGTATTCCAACTTGTACCACCTTAGCAGGGTCCTTCTCTGCTTCAACCAAAGCCGACACTTCGGGTTCCATAGCTCAGTGACACTCACCAGCTAATCATACCTGCTAACGTTACGCCAATCTCAGTCGTTGCCTTATATCCTCCATCGCAATCTATGGCATTATTCCCTGACTGATACTCGCCTCACAGTTAGGGGCTCCGCCTCTAATTAAATTTCTCCTCGTCCAATCGAGAATTCAAACACTGATCATCAGTCTGTTACTTTTCACCACAACTGGGTCTCAACATTAACCTTCTTACTAATACCCACAACTCAAGTACCTCATCATAGACCAAGTCCTTTATGCCACCACTCTTAACTTAGCCATAACACACACACATTCCAGCATTCCCAGATATTAATCAATTCTTACCTTGTCTTCTGAATTTCTTTCTGATTCGACACATTCAGTCCGTCTAACCTCAAGTTTTACTGTTCTCCTCATCTCTGATGTAGTTGTCTCCGGAGGTGCTTGTGCAATAGATGACGCGCTTACCAGTCTTGTTATGCCTTCAATTCTTCGGACGTTCTTCATTAGCTTCTTTGTGACTTCAGATCAAATCTTCACATACCTGTCCTTTCTTCTTGCAGCTGTAATCTGAGAACTCCTGACGACATCCAAACTAACACTCCGTAGAACCTTACCTGTGACTTCGCCTTCTGGGTACAAACGTCTTTCGCATAGTCACTTGCTCACCATTTCTGTCTGGGAGTAATCCATATGTACTGCTCGTGAACTTGAAGGGAACTTGCCCACACCGTTCATGCATTCTCTGTCTAAAGAACTTACCTGTGCTGCTGTAGCTTGAACCGTTCCAGAATCCTTGTTACCAATTCCTCACACCCTGCCCCGTGCAACCTAATCAATTCACGAAAAGTCTTTATCCTTGGTTTCCAACTGGCAATAACCAGGTCGTAGATCAACTCTTGGGGACATCGTCCCATCTTGTATCCAACATTGTACTTTTCGTCCTAACCCGACGATACTAGCAATCCCCGCAGTATAACACACTGGCTATACCAGGCCCAGATTCCATTAATTGCTTCGATAGACTTTCTGTCGGCCAAGACCGTCTTTTACAACATTCTTTATACCAACCCTATCTGTAGTCTGACCTTGAAGTATCCCCTAAATCTTTCTTTACATACCCACGTAATTTTCCCACTGATCAGCTCCGTCTCCTTTACGTACTCCAGATGATATCCTCAACAATCCATCTGCCAGAGTTTCTAATTCCTTCTCAATAAGTATCACTGTCCTCAGCCTCTCGAATGGCACCATAGAGGCACCCTCTCTATGTCCATCACCCTCTCGGAGCATTCGCAACACCGAATCCTTTCAGTTCGCTACCTGACCAAAGCATAAGCTCGTCAGTTAAATACTCACCCTTGAGGACTCAGCCTCAAACTTTGAATGTATCGCTGCACTCTGGCTCTCCGTTCCCTCACCATGGGAAATCCATCCCAACATATCGAGTCATTCTATGCAGAAGTCCTCACCTGACCTCCTCTCAGGTGGCATCCTCTCCCCCAAGCGCATACTAACTAACCTCCCTGGTTCCTGACGCCAGCTCGACAACCACCTTAGCAATCAAACTTCTTTCAAATCTCAAATTAGGTGCCCAAGAACTGTCTGGGGTCCTTCTACCTCAACAATCGTGAATCCAACCTTGCTGCGTTCTATCAAATAATAGTACCATCCTTTCACCCAGACCTCTCCCCTTTCTTGGCAATTCCAGAAGCCACAACCCTATCCGGGGTTCTTTCAACTTGATTATCACGAATTTATCTTTACTAATTCCATCAAAGGAAGCACCGCCCTTGCGGCTCTAGCACTCATGCTCTATACATCAACCATCAGTTCCTCAAAAAATATGGCCCTCTCCGCCATCCACATACAGACCAAAAACTCTTTCCTCAAAGCAGCCCAAATGCCTTAGGTTATTCCAGATCTCATGCCCTTAAATGGGTCGTCATCCAATTCCGGTACATCCGCCAGTATAAATTCCCAAATGAATTATCCAATTCACCAGACCCATTGATCTACGCGGTTGTTACCCCTAACAGTCCAAACCAGACTTACACATTTGCCCGTCTCCACGGTTCTAATCATGTCTTTAAAATCTCTTCTAACCATTCATCATCTAGGTTCTTTCCAACCCAATAAACCAGTACCTCAGCCCGAGTATCACTTCCAGGAAACTCTCTACCTCCACATTTAACATAACCCCCTAATCAGGATCTCTCGTCCTCTTAACCAAGGGTGGAATTAACTCAGCTCATCTATTGATAAATTCCTTGTCAACTCGTACCTTCCTCAACACTAGAGGATAACACCCTATACGCCTTTCATATAGTACCCTTATCTGTCCATACTTCACAGTAAACCATCACCGGTAACCTTACTGTTAAAACATCTAATTCAACCATCTCCCAAGAGAATCCGCTGTTCTTCTATCCCATCTCAACTAACAAAATCCACAGCTAACTCACACACTAGTGACCCTTTGCTGCTGCTCTCAGGGATAACTGGAGATCTCAAATCCAACTTACATCTAGAAACCCCCTTTTCAACACAATATCAGGTCCCCAAACCTTTCTAGGAACCAACAACACGAGTTCATCCGTCAAAACCGACCAACTCCTGAACTCTGTGGTTCATACTCTGAACCAACCCACCACTAGGTCCAAATATCCACAGGTAAAATGCACACACAAGCATATACTAGTTCAAATCCACAATGATATACATTTAGCTACCAGATTTATCACCACTAAGTATATCCAGGTCTCAACATGCTTCATACAAGCAAATAAACGGATAAACTTATGAATTTAATTCAGAAAATTAACCACATACACTCAATATTCAAACCATTATGCCAATATTCATCCACATGCATAATAGTATTATTCAGCATGCATCAATCTCAACATGCAATACTAAAGGGCTCAGCCCAACAGCATCTCCTGCATATGTCAACTCATTTCTCATGCTCCATATAGATAAGCAGGCAAACAGGGCATTCAAACATATATTCAGACATGTCAATTAATCATACCAACCAACCCTGAGTCGAGCTTGTCACTGACAGCGAGCGTACATGTTCGGTCGATCTCCAGAACCAATAAACCTTGGCTCGCTCTGATACCAAGTTGTAACGCCCTACTTCCTTAGAGCCGTTACTAAGTGAGTTTTTAAGACAAAACAGTGTGCAATGGACTCGCTAACCGAGGTTTTGAAACAAAAGTGTGACTAATTAAAAGTTAAGGCTGTAATCTTTGAAAATGCGTCATTTCATTAAAACTTCTATTATTAAATATTTGGGATCCCAAAATAAGGTTTGAAAACTATTTACATCTTGAAATAAGTTCACAGTTGATAAATCATAAAATCGTAGATTATTACAGCCATTTTCAAATAAACCCCCAACCAAAGCAGTCGGGCAGGCCAAACATGTACGCGCCGCTTCACGCTCTCCGTACTCATGGTTGGTTGATTCAGTCATTGCCCTTACCTGCAACACAGAGCACCCGTGAGCCGAAGCCCAGCAAGAAAACTCATGCAGAACATAACATATAATCCACAAATAAACAAGTCAATCATTAGACTAAGCAAACACGGCCATGCCGCCCCAGGACCCTTACCAAAGCCCTGGGGTATCGGTTCTCACCGCGAGGATAACTCATGTATCCCTTGGGTCCCACCCTGAATATATATCATAACACATGTATCCACCGGGCCCCGCCCTGATTATAGCATCCCATGTGCTAGGTGTTACTTTCGGCCCACGGCCGCCCCGGCTTACGCCGTACTCGGCCCACGGCCGCCCCGGCTTACGCCGTACTCGGCCCACGGCCGCCCCGGCTTACGCCGTACTCGGCCCTTGCCGCTCATTTCATCATAATCACACATATAGTACATTTGAAATAACCATTCACACACATCATGATTCATTTAAGGTTAAACATTTGCACATAATACAATATGGGGCCATGCCCTAACCTCGGGTGTTATAGTTTTCTTACCTGTATTCCGAGCCTCCTGATGCACTAAAGCTGCGAGCACGGTCCTCCAGCACGAGCCTCACAAAGGACCTAGTCACAACACACAAGAAACATCCCTCATTACTAATCAACCCAAAACCACTTCCCGGGACCAATCCCACACTCCCGGGGCCTCTAAAACCTTAAAACAACACCCCGGAGACATCCCCCGAACCCCCGGAGCAAAGGCCTAAAATTGCCTAAAAATGATGCCCTGAAATTTGCCTTGTGCCGCGGCACCCATCAGACAGAGGCTCCCTTGCCGCGGCACGAAAAACCTGTGTCGCGGCACGCCTTCGCAGACCCAGAATTCTGGGTTTTCTCCTGCGTTTTCTCTGAGCTTAAACCATCCCAAATCATACAAAACCAATACCCAAACCCCTAAAACCAATTCCAAGCTTCATATGAACAACTTAACAACCTATAGGAACTAGATACAAGATCAAAACATCAACACACTCAAGAATCCACCCCTTGATTCCTAATTTCAGCATCTCAAACCAAAAACTCAAACACACTAACTCAAGCTCTAGATTTCACAATTCAAAACAGAAATCAAACTTAAATGCTCATAAAATCCATACCTCAAGTGGAGAATCCACCCAACAAGCTCCCTTGATTCACCTCCTAAGCTCCCACTTCAGCCCATTTTCCTCTTCTTCTTCTTCTCTTTCTTGCCCTAACTCTCCTCCTCTTCATTTTAGCAAAGCCAACATATATCCCAAATGCCCAAACCGTGACCCACTAAAAACCCAGCTGAGAATTGCCTATAACCCTTGCCAAATGACCATTTTACCCTTTCCTACTAATCCTCCTTAGCTAAACCTCAAAGGACACTTAAGTCTTTTCATTTCTATTTCATTTCTACCACTTTTTACCTTAAAACTTGTTACCCATAGCAGTAACTAATGGTTACCCAGGTTACTAAATCTCCAATAACCATTACCCGCTAAATCTCAACTTAGCCATAAAATTCCCGAGATACCCCTAGGCTCCTCCCGAGCCGGGTACAAAATCCCGTTGTGACATCTAAGTTAACTAGCTCTCTAGGACCGTCTCGGCACGTGCATCACAATAATAAAACCACACACACGCGGTACAATTCACAGAATACAATTATCACATATCAATACAGTTATGCCCATCATGGCCAGAATTACAATTATGCCCTTCTAACACGATCCGGGCCTATATGCATACTAGTAAACATAGCCATGCATCTCAGTTTAAACAAATAGCCAAATAACATGCTTTAAATCATAATCATGCATTTAATTCATAAAATCACACATAAATCCCAACCTGCCCTCCTGGCACACTAATCAAGGCCCTTAAGCCTTATTAGCGAATTTGGGTCGTTACATGGGCTATGAAGACTGATATCACTATTTTGACAGCTCAGTTGGTTCCTATATTCGCCAACCGTCGAGTAAGTTCCATTTTATCTTGTTAAATGTCACAAAATAATTTATTAACGATTTATTTTATTAAAGTTTTCCTGACACATGTTATTTAACCATGCAGTTAGTAGTATTTTCCATGCTGAAGCCATGTCCCGATGAGGTAGTCTACTACAATAGCCTCCCAGAAGTTGATTCCAGGTTATTCCCTGAGTTGGAATCAAGTATGGGGAAGGCTGAGATTGCAACAGAAGAAGTAGTAGTACCTGAGAAGGAGGCAGAGAAGCTGGCAAAAGTTGCAAAGGAAGCCTCCATTTTTTACGAGGATGTCCCGAGGGTTGAGGAGGGCACTTCACAGGCCTGTGCAGCTTCCTCTAGTCAGGTTGCCCAGCCTGATTATGAGCAATTGATGCAGAGACTCAAGAGGGTTGAGGAGGGCCAGGCAACCTTACTTCAGAATCAGACTACGATCATGGCTCAGTTGGCGCAGCTGCTTTCAGTGGTCTCAGGTCGATCCACCGACATAAAATTAGATACAGAGTCTGATATCTTGCCTACAGACTACGAGCCCGGTGATCAACCCTCCACTCCACAGGCCCAAACATCTGTAGTTGCCAGTGATGCCGACAGTCCCAGTGTACAAGTACTACAGCCTGGGGAGGTAGCTGGCCTTGAAGTTGTCAAGAAGAAACGCAGGGCCAAGCGTTTTGATGACTTCACCGACCCAACGAAGAAGATCAGACAAGAGAAACAGGGGCTAGTTGTTGAACCTTTGAGGAAGTGTGACCCATAATAGGAGAAGAGCTTCCATAAGTGGATCATCGGGAAGATCGACAACAAGAGAGACTGGAACGTCTATACTAGGACGCACGGTGTGGCATGGTTCTTGCAGTTGCACACAGTCCAGACTTGGCTTAGGGATTCGGTATGAAAATTACATTTATGTTTTCAATTCAATCTTAAAATATATTGATGGTACTAACGAATTTTCATGTTTTTTCAGCATATTGATGCCGCTTTGCACATGCTACGCTGCCAACGCCACTTTGCATTTCGGCAGGATGCTGCGATCATGAACACCACCTTCCTCTAGGCGTGCCTCGGTCATTGGAATCATTTCAGAGAGACCGGCACTAAGTATACATGGGACAACGATGTGCTGAAAATGTTGAAGGGCGATGATAATCAATTCCTTGTATCATGGCAAAATGTGAGTGAAGTATATTTTGCCTTACACGTCAAGAAAGCCGCACATTAGATCGCCATTGAAGTCTCCATTCCAACGTGGTGCATCAACATTTATGATTCCAACCATAGCGTGCTCAGTCCCACTCTGATGGAGGAAGTGATCAAGCCTTGGTGCTTATTGTTGCCTTCGTTGTTATGGTGTTCTGGCATGTTTGACGACCATGAGGACCTCCAGGTATCTCTTGAGCAGAACGCAAGGCCTTTTTCATATTGTCGTATTCCTCCGGAGGAATGTCCTCAGACTAAGACAAGGTATTCCCCTATTTAATTAGTGTATTTTGAACTCTGAAAATGAAAGTTATTTTTATCTTCTATTGACACAAAATCAATTATATGCAGTGGGGATTGTGGTATGTTTTCCATCAAACATATCGAGCATTTGGTTGCCAGGCTACCACTCGATACCGTTATCGATGAGAACATCCAGCATTTCAGGACCAAGTGGTGTGTGGACCTATCTATCAGAATTTGTCCTCGTGATGCTCTTTACATTTTCTTCATACACATCTTGTATAGTATAGCATATAGTTAGTTTTGTATATTATTTTTTATCAAACAATATTTTTTGAAAAAGTTATTAAATAAAAAAGTACTAAATTCACATAATGTGTCTGCCTCGACATCCAAACCAACAAAGTATTAGAAGAAGTACTCCATATAATAAATGCAGCAAAATCAATTGAATAATTACATAACACAAATTTTTAAATCCTAGCCTTACATGACTTCCTATTGTGCCCACTACCACCACATCTGCTACACTTACGTGGCTTGACAATTTTTCCCCGCGTGAAGCATAGCGATTTGTCTTTCGCCTACCCACTTTCTGCTTCCTGGGCCTCCCTACAAGGGTTTTCTCAACGGGGACACTGACAACCGTATCTCTGATGTGATCAGGGATTACCCATTCATCCTCGTTCCCAACAGGGTAAATAGTATCTTTATAAGTGTCATTCAATGCCTCGATTCTATAGTAAGGGGAACACAATGAGTAAATGTTTATGCTTCTTTTTTTGGCTGCAGCAAAAGCATGTACACAGGGTATCCCAATGGTTTGGAACATGCCATAAGAGCATGATTTTGTGGCCAAGTTCACCTCACCATCACTGTAACACCCTAAACTCCAGGGACCATTACGGTGTACCTTATAAACAGTGCTAAACTTGCTAATCGAGTCATTTGGCCAAAATCGTGTAACTAAGTAAGATTAGCGGTTTATGAATTTAAAATTTTTGGTTAAGATGTAACATTTCACTAGAACGTTTACTGTATACATTGGGATCCCAAAAATATAATTTAAAGGTCTATTACAAGAAAATATTTACAACCAGCCGATCTAAGCGGCAAAACAAGGTTTAACCCTAGTTCCTCTTTCAAACCTCGGCCGTGGCGGTCGAGCAGCCGCATATGTACACATCATCACCTAAGCTCTCCAACTCAAGGATGGTCTAGCTTTCTTTTGCCTTTACCTGCACCACATAGCACCCGTGAGCTGAAGCCCAGCAAGAAAACTCAATATGCTCATGAACAATCATATCATGATATCAAATCACATCTGGCATGCCTAGCAAATATAGCTCAATTCAAGCATGCAAATAATCTCATATAATGCTGGGGAATCAAGGATAAGAAATCCTGCCCTCCTGATTGGATGACTATCAAGTCAATCCTAATCAGATGAGTGATTTAACACTTGAGGCTCTGGTAAACCATACTGAGTGACTGACAAGCAAGTCACTACAGGGCTCAGTACCCAAAGCCATGCAAATGATGATCAGAATGATCATACATAGCTTATAGTCCTAAACAGATGAGTGAATATCACTTTGAGGTTTTGTTAAACCATAATGAGTGACTGACAAACAAGTCACTATGGGGCTCGGTGCCCATAGCCGTGTAATGAAATCGTTACCTGGGCTTTCCTGCAATGGCTCTAATCAGATGAGTGACTGATGGGTAGTCCCTAGCTTTAAACAGATGAGTGATCGATGGGTAAGTCACACAAGCGCTTTTAGTTTTCATCGAACTTGAGGTCGTTCCGGCATTAATGCTCTTGTTGAGTCATCTAATGCAGATGTCGATTAGATCTAATCTTTGTTGGCTTACGTTGAATACGCTAAGGCCGTTCCTGACTTATGAGTCAACACTGTGTGACCAATGCCCAGTACCACTGCCAAACTTGACTAATGAGTCACAGCTTCACAGTTGATACTGACACCTTTGCCAATTCTGATTCACACATAAGTAAGCAATGCTACCAAACATGTATCGTATGTCAAATATCCAAATACAGGACATTCAGTACACTTACTTAACAATTTCTAGCATAATTGGAATCATGCATAAACACATATACTCAAGCTCTGAACAGTCTCATATTCAATATTCATGGCATGCCCTAATCACATGTTTCTCGTGCATCACATGCATCACACTTAAACGTCCAACATGCCTCAATAATAACCATATACAAGTGAGCAAGATTGCTAAGCATTCAATATGCTATCAATATTCACATTTAAACATCCAACATGCATCAAGAATAACTATGCATGTCACATATGGGGTGCAGTTTTCTTACCTTTGGTCCAAGCACAAGTTACTAATAAACGAGCCACAAGCACGATCCTTACTTCAAGCCTCTAGTGATAACCTAGTCACAACCATAAACGGTGATCCAATGAGTTCAAGTTCTAAAACCAATTCTGGAACCAAGACCTAGCCTCCGGGACATTGATTCCCACTAAACCGGGTAGTAGGAATGATCCTGATGCTTAAGGTTTGAGTTCCCATGACTAAATACCCATTTTGGTCACTTTTCCTCTTTTGAGTCGCGGCCCCAAACATTAGAGCCGCAACCCCACTCAAGTCAGGCCCAAAAATCTTCTCTGACAGCAATTAGAGCCGCAGCTCAAATAGCCCATCAACCCCAAACCATTAGCTTCTTCAAGCTTGAGCCGCGGCTCAACCTCGAACCCAGCCAGAAAAACCTCAATTTCTTCATCTAAAAACCTTCCAAAAACCTACCCAAACATATCCAAATCCCAAAATCAAAGTTCCCAAACATCCCCATGATCCAAAACCAACAAAACCCAAGTCTCAAATCACCCAAAAACACATCAAAACACAAAATCCAATTCAAGCTTAAAAACTTTAAAAACTTAGAACTTAAAACTTGAATTACCTCTGATTGAGTTGTTTCCCAACTGAATCCTCCGGCTAATAAGCTTATAATCTTCTCTAGGATCGCTATGCCTCAATCCTCGCTTGAATCCGAGTCTTAGAACTCAAGTTACCTTTGAAAATGCGATCGGGAGACGAAAATGGAACTTTGAGGGAGAGAGAACGTTCTTTTTATTTCTTAAAAGGTTACTTCAAGCCTAAGTAGCCTCAATCAAATCCTAACGCTCGGGGTCCCGAAAACATCCCCGGGGGAAAAATAGTCAAAACCTCCAGAACTTCCCCCTTGATCTTACTAACTCCCAATTTATCACCAAATATTAATTCTCATTACCCAATAACCTAGTAATGCTCTAAATACCCCTTGACTCACTCCGAGTCAAGAATAAATCACGTTGTGATTTTCCCACTAGCTTACCTCCTAGGATCGTCTCGTGCTGAGTAACACTGGCATAACCAAATAATAATAAAGCACCACACACATATCACATATATGCCAAATATGCCCGAAATGGCCAAAATATGAAAATCACCCAATTACTCATAAATGGGTTCACATGCATATTTAATACACCTAAACATGCATATTATCATTTAATAGCACAATAAATCAATTATGGCCCTCCTGACCTCCTAATCAAGGTCCTAAACCTTATTAGGAAATTTGGGGCATTACAATCACCATTACCATCGACCATAAGAAATTCGTGATGACCAAGGACTTGGACATCCAAAAAATTTGATTTATCACCTATTTGCTTCAAATCTTTTTCCATCTCAGGTGATAACACAGTTGTTGCTTTTGCAGCTCTTTCATGTCTATCTGCAAACCAAGACTGAAGAGTGAATCTTGTGAATTCAAGAAAAGTGGCGACTAGAAAGCTCCTTGCCTCCTTGGTTTTATTGTTAAAGCTTTCTGCGTAGTTACTCGTCATGATATTGTATCGGTTACCAGGAAAATAAGCGCTACTCCACCTTTCAAAGCCAATTCCCTCTAGATATTGAGCAATGGATGGATCAATTACCTCAATCTTGTCAAAGAACTTGTGAAATTCCATTCTTCGAAATGCGTACGCTGCACACCCCATGATGTCTTGCACGTGGTTAGTTTTGAATTTTGCCACCACATTCATACAGATGTGATGGTAACATGCACCGTGATAGGCATCTGGGAACACAATCTCCAAAGCATGATTAATGCTTTTATGCCTGTCCGATACAAAAGCAAGGTTCTCAACGTCCCCTATGGCTTCCTTCAATTTTCTCATGAAATAAGTCCAAGAGTTATGGTTCTCACTGTCCACCAATGCAAACGCAATTGGAAACAACTGGTTGTTTGCATCCAACGCAATAGCACAGAGCATGTGGCCACCATACTTATTCTTCAAGAATGTGTCATCCACACAAATTACAGGACGATAGTACTGGAAACCACGCCTAGAAACACCGAGGGAAAAGAAGCAATACAAGAAACGACCATCTTCTGCTACAAAATCAGTAATAGTACCTGGGTTCTTATGCTCCAACTGACACAGGTATCCAGGTAACTTGGAGTATGATTCCTCAGGTGTCCCTCTGACATACATAAGAGTATTTTCTCTACATCTCCACGCCTTCTCATTGCTCATTTCGACCCCAAAATGGTGCTTCATGTCCTCCCTTATGTTGTTTGCCATGTACCGAGTACCATTGGTAGCAAATTTCCTCTTGATTAGGTGCCAACAACCCACAGTGATGCTTGACGGTGGTCCTTATCTCGAATTTCTTATGAGCAAGTGTGTACTTCGTTGTATACAATAATCTCGAACATTTTAGATCGCATTTTTTTCTTACCCCTCAATCTCCAACCACAATCAGGATCCTTGCAGGTAATGTACCACACATCAGTCCCAGATTTCTTCACCATAAACTCAAAATTATTCTTCATCGCAAATATGGATGCCTTGGTTTTCAATTCAAGCTTGTTCTGAAAGAACTTCCCAAGGTGCAATTCTCCTGAAGCTTTGCTGGTTGAAGAATGATGTTGATGTGAGGCCTCTATATCCTGTTTGGTGAACATGGGAGTACTGCATGTTCTACGATCTTCACCTAAGTCCAATGGAGAACTCCATCTAAAACTATCATCGGTTCTACTTGGACCTGGACGACTACTGCTGGTCCCAGGTGTTTGCCGATCTTCTATTCTGCACTCCTCATCTACCATAACATCTGAACTTTATGTTGGCAAATCTGCCCTAACATCTGGCCCACCAAGATCTGTTGCATCAGCAACAGGATCGTCGTTGACATAAGGATCGTAGCCATAGGGATCGTACTCCGCCATGTCATGCAAATATGGCGGATCTCTAACCGGGATATCATCATGGACTATGACGTCTAGATTTGTCTTGGGAACACATGTTCCAAAGTCACCTTGAGTTCCTTTGAAACCATGGCATGGAGGAGAAATGTTCTCTTCGAATCGAACTTCTTTATTAACGCTGGCAGAAGTCGATGCATTTCTTATACATCCCTTCTTAATCAATGTCACACATAGAGGAATGAGCTTCTCTACAGATTTCGATGCTAACCCAATGAATGCACGCACATGCCTATCATTTTTTATAACAGTAGGTTTGATGGATTGTGATAAGCATGTGTACGGGACCTCAGTTTTCAAGGCATGCACACATTTATCCACTTCAAGCTCATCGTACAGAATTTCAAGCAATTGCTCATACGTCAAACCCTTCTCCACGAGCAGAACTTGATTTTCAACATCCCTGAAAATCCAATCCCTATTTTCGAGTTCCCAAACACCATTGAATGCAACAAATATGGAAACTGTCGAATCTACAACAAAAAAAAGGTCAAAAAGTTAAACTACAACATAAAACAGCAAAATATCGATTCATATCGAGGTCAAACTATCACACTATCGAGGTCAATCCATCGAGGCCCATCGATTCCAATCGAGTCCCATCGAGGCAAATACTACATAATTAAGTTTTATGCCTCTATCGAGATCCATCGAGGCATATCGAGGTAGCCATTTCCCCCTTATGTGAAGATTTTATCGAGTCCCATCGAGGTTCATCGAGGCATATCGAGGTAGCCATTTCCCCCTTATGTGAGGATGTTATCGAGGCCCATCGAGGCTCATTGAGGCATATCGAGGTAGCCATTTCCCCCCTTATGTGAGGGTTTTATCGAGGTCCATCGAGGCATATCAAGGTATACAAATAATATAATACATGAGGGTTTATCGAGGTCCATCGAGGACCATTGAGTCCTATCGAGGCAGACAAAAAACCAAGAAAGGAACGAAAATTCATTCCGACAGTGAAAAATTACAATAAAACATGAAGGCATACACAGATCTGTTTGAAATAGCAAAAGCAATGTTGATAAACAAGTTTCCTCACTACATATAACAAATATATACTTACCCATACGATTTTTGATCTGAAATCCAAAATGAAGTCCTTGCCTTGAAAGGATTCACAGCTTGCCCTGAAATAAGCTCAAAAATTTGTATAGATTAAGCTGCCTTATTTTTTTTGTGTACAAGAACTTGAGAGATAGAGAGGGAAAACGTGAGAGATAGAGAGGGAGAAAAATAGGGAAATTTATGATAGAGGCATTTTCGGTAATCCAAAGAATACTAGAATAAAATTGTGAGATTTTTTTCGATTGGTATAATTTTATCATACAGCGTCACTTAATGCATTAAAAGTCAAATTTCTCAATTGTAATAATTTCCATCTTTGAAGGCTGGTATGTGAAATTAGCATCATTTTCTTTTAGAAAAAAATAAAAGATAATGTAACTTGGCGTTGGTAACCATCTACTTATTAATAAGGGGATTTACTCATTTGGTACCCTATGTTTTTTCAAAGTATCATTTTGGTACCCTCTGTTGACCGCGTTTTTGGCCAACGACGTGAGAACGTAAAAAATGATGAAGCCTTCAAAAGAAATAAAATGACACAGACAGTTTTTGAACAAAAAGTAAATAACACACGCAATTTTTATAGTGGTTCCGCCCCAATATGTTGGTAATAGCCTAATCCACTTAGAGTTGTGATTATAGATCTGTATTCAAGATCAGATGAACTGAGCCAACTGAGTTTCTTCAGTACAGATTATAAGAATACAAGAATTCTTTCAGATACAAGCATTTTCTCTCTCTAGAAAACTCAGACCCAACATTTCCCAAAAAGTCCAAAGAAAAGAAGAAGACCCCCTTCTCATCTCATAAGCCATGTATTTATAGGCTTAGGATCATACATCTAATATCCCCTAGAATCGGGATATTTTATTATTCTTATTATATTTAAATTACAAAAATATTCAAAATTTAACAGAACACCAAATTTGTGGGAAGAATAAGAGATTCTCGCGTGTGCCAAGACCGGTTCTTGTTGAAGCCGTTTCTGGGAATCTTGACTTAGTCCTCCTCTATCTAGTTGATCCATATCTCCTTCAAGCTGGTCGAACACACCTCTACTGGATAGTCACGCACTTAGCTGGTAGGATATACACTTGCTGGTCGGACATGTGCATGTTGGTAGGTCATACACTTGCTGGTAGGACCACTTGCTGGTAGGACATGCAAGTGTTGGTCAGACACATGCATGCTGGACATATGCAAGTGGTACGACATGCATCCCTCTGGTCTAACATGGCACTCTGGTCTAGCATGCCATGTCTCTCGTCTAACATGACACTCTGGTCTACCATGCCATGTCTCTCCTCTAACATGACACTCCAGTCTAGCATGCCACTCTTGGGCAGCAATGTCACTCCTAGGCAGTAATGTCGTGACTGGTCGGACAAGGTCATGCCTGGTCGGTCATGACACTTCTCAAGCCAGTCAAAATTTTATCACAACTCTCAGGAGTCAATGTATTTATTGAATTATTAATGTGTCTTTTACGGACCATGTACTGCCACTTGTCACATCTATTGCCACGTCATCGATCTCCATTTTTTGGGGATAACACCCTCTGTTTTCAATAATGCTCATATGGTATCCTGTATTTTAAAATTATACATATTTGATACCCTAGACTCAGATTTTATAGATAGAATTTTGTCAATATGATCAAACTGTCATCAGTTATATGTAATTAAGTAATTAAATTTAGATTTGAAACTTACATAATTGACAGCAGTTTGATTAAATTGGTAAAATTTTATTAATTAAATTTGAGTTTAGGATACCAAATATGTACAATTTTAAAATACAAGATACCATATGATGAGGATTATTAAAAACAGATGGTAGCAAAATGATACTTCGTAAAAATATAGAGTACCAAATGGTTACCTACCCTATTAATAAAAATATTTTCATTTTTGATCAAAACATCATATCAATTGGACCCGTTTTAATCTATGATGACTAATATTGAGCATATATCTGTAAGATTGTATGTATGACTTTCTTTCATGTAAAAAAACAACTCTGGTACAATATTCAGATCACAAAAATTGGGCTAAAATCTGCATGATTGTACTTTAATTTACACGACAGGGCGAAAACAAATAGAAGAGAAAGAAAAAAAAACCTCAAAAAGCATTGTAAACGCCAGCTCCCAAAAAAAAAATTCAAAAACGGGTCTGGCATTGTCCCTATCCTAACACAAATAATTTTTTTTTTTACTCTGTTAAATAATAACCAAACCAATTTAAGCACTAACTCTCAGTTCTTTGAAACTTCATTTTCCCCTCATCCAAGACAGCCATGTTCTTCCTCTTCTTGGTAGGATTTTGAAACCCATTCTCCTCGTTGAGAAAATGAGCAGCTGTTCGGGCTCGTAATTCTTCAAAGGTTTCACCCTCTTTTGCTCTCTCAAGTACCTGTAAGGTTAAAGGAAAGCCAGTATAGCAGTTAATTATAGGATCAAAAGTTTTAACCAGTTTGTGATACAATTATTGATGACGTACCAGATGGCGACCATACAGATGGGTGCTTGAAAGTTCTTGAAGGGCGTTTTGTGCCTCTTGCTTTGTGAAAAACTCCACAAATGCAAAACCTCTGTGGTTTTGACTGCCCATCTTCACTGGCAGTCTTAGGCTTTTAATCTGACATAATAGCAAGAGATCTAGAGTCAATTAGGAAAACGTTGCAATGAAACAGCCAAGACTTTCTGATAACAAGTAGCGACAAGAGGGAATATCCAATCTAATCAATTGCAATACAATAATTTGCAAGGAAATCAAAAGTTAGTTATCAATGGTGTCTTTAAACTTCACTTATCTCTGCCAAATGGTAAGAGCTTATTGGCCAAAAAGTTCCAAAATTTCACAACAATGACAACTCTATGTCCATGCCCTGATTTTTCTTTAGCTTGCTCAACAATTAATAGCATACATGTAATGACATGTTAACTATTCAAAAAAGAAAGGCTAAAATGAGAAGAGAAAATATATATGTAAAATGCAAGCATCAGTACTATTTCCAATATTTAGGTCTTTTTCGCTCCTGAACAGTAAGATTTTGTGAAATGTTTGTTATCAATTTACAGAGCAAATTCAGACCTTTTTAGGCCACATGGGATTAGCTGAAATTCTATTTTTTGTATAATCAAAATTCAGTATCACCTGGCCAAATGGACTAAACAGCTGCCTGATATCTTTTTTTGTTGCTTCAAAAGCAATATTTTTTACAAGAAGTTTTGTGGAACTCTTATCCTTCTCAAGTTTTTTCGGAGCCTGTCCATCTTTCTTGGCATGAGAGAGCTGCAATGTGAGAGCGTGTCCTTCCAAAATAGTTCCCTAGAGAATGAGTAACATATGAGGTATTAAGATAAGTTTCCAACTTGTTATCTATGAGGAAGCAAAATGTGTTTTACCTGTAAATCTCTTGGCACACTTGTGGCCGTCTCCATGGAGTCAAATTCTACAAAACCATAACCCATTGAGACATTCTTTCCATTTTTCATATGCTTCTTTACCTGCAGTAATAGGACAGAAAATTTATCACAAACAAAAAAATAATACATTTGGTCATGGTAAATAAATATTCATGGGTGTAAATGGTTACCTTAACACTTAAAATTGATCCCTTCTTCATGTGATCTATAAAATGCTTCTTCAAAGTCTCATCAGATGTCTTGAAATTCAGATTCTTGACAAAGAGAGACCGTGACTGGAAAATGTAACACATGAAATAACCGAATAAGCAAACAGTAGATGCAGGGTTACAGAAATTCCACAACCATACAAATAGTATTAATAACAAAATGTCATATATTTCCAGTACTTGGTTTAGCTTGAAGTATAGGCTGAGTGAATATTCATTAACATTGAAAGAAAATTTGAACAGCAAGATGACTAACATCTGGAAGAAATTATCTTATTATAATAGCAAAATATGAAATAAATGGAATAGTAATATAGACCATAGAGAGAGAGAGAGTCGTAATGGTTACTGATAGACCCAACCTGTCAATAATAACAATAACAGTTGCAAATGATAGAAACCAGATAGAAATCTGGGCAGCTTTTCATTGAACTACAGGAATTTGAGAGCCTGTGTCTCTCCAAATACAAAGTCTTACTCAATACATCGATACCCCTAATATCTCATTTCCTCTCTCTTATTTCCCTACTGCCCGATACACCCAAGCATTCCCTGCACTTGCCCGTAGGCTACACAATTCACTTAACCACAATTAAAAACTAATTCCCTATACGGCTGACTTGGCAGCCAGTCCACTCTTTCCCTTCCTTCTAGCATACACAAAAGTAAGTGGTAGCCTATCAGTTACATATTATTTTTTGTTTGGGTATGCAAAGTACATTAGAATTGTAAATATAATTGGGTCAATTATTCTTGTAAATAGAGTTCAAAAAATCATTGCATATGTTAATTTCCCTGTCTTTCTACACCCTTTTTGATTAATTAATTATTTTATATTGAGATTAGTTAAATATAATGGTTAAGTTGTATGAACACGATGAGGAGAAATAATTTTTTATTAATTCTGTGTTTATTTACAACATGAATCGATATTATATAGGGTATTTACAAAATCAAACACCTTTACTACAAAATAAAGAAAATCCCTATAAAATAGGAAACAACATAAAATCAGGAAACTAAATCAATAGGATACAATCTCCTCTCTGTCAACACTCTTCCTCAAGTTGGACTATAGATATTGATAGTCCAAACTTGTTTACTAGGAAATCAAATACTCACTCAGACAATCATTTTGTGAGAATATCAGCTAGCTGTTGATCTGTATGTACATATCTAATGCTAATAATTCCTCCATCAATCTTCTTTTTAATGAAATGACGATCTACTTCTACATGTTTAGCTTCGTCGTGATGTATGGGATTATGTGCAATACTGACGGTAGACTGATTATCACAGTAAAGTTGAATAGGGGTTTCATACTCCATCTTCAACTCCTCTTGTAGGTGTTTGATCCAGATTCCTTCGCACACTCCATGGGCCATGGCTCTATATTTTGCTTCTGCACTGGTTCTTGCAACCACTGATTGCTTTTTACTTCACCATGTTACCACATTACCCCACACAAGAGAACAATACCCAGTTGTAGACTTTCTATCATCAACTGACCCAGCCTAATCTGCATCTGTGAACACTTCGACCTTCTTCTCGGTTGTCTTTCTGAAGAAAAGACATTTTCCTGGTGTTTGCTTAAGATACCTCATAATTCTATATACAGCATTGAGATGTCCTTGACATGGATTATGCATATATTGACTGACCAGACTTACCGCAAAGGCAATATCGAGTCTAGTATGTGAGAGGTACATAAACTTCCCTACTAGCTGCCGGTACCTCCCTTTGTCAACTGGACTTTCTCCAAACATTTTCCTCTTGTCTCCGAGCTCGATTGGAGTTTTACTGGGCTTGCTACCGAGCATTCCTGTCTCCTTTAAGAGACGATAGTGTATTTTCTTTGGGACACAGAAATCCCCTTTTTGCTCCTAGCAAATTCCATTCCCAGAAAATACCTGAGTGCATCAAGATCCTTGACTTCGAACTCTTTTGCCAACATTTCTTTGATCAGACTAATCTCTTCACTATGGTTTCCAATGACAATTATGTCATCTACATACATGATCAGTATTGACATGTTCCTTTTTCCTGAGTGTTTGATAAAGAGAGTATGGTCAGTCTAACCTTGCATGTATCCAAGCCCCTTGACTACTTTCATAAAGCGATTGAACCATGCTCGAGAAGATTGTTTTAGACTGTAGAAAGATTTGTTTAGCTTGCAGACTCTAGTTGTATTGGAAGATTCTTCAAAACCCGGAGGCTGACTCGTGTACACTTCTTCTTCTAGCTCACCATTCAAGAATGCATTTTTTACATCAAGTTGATGCAACTCCCAATCCAAGTTGACTGCTAGCGAGAGCAATATTATGATAGTATTGAGCTTGGCAACTAGAGCGAATGTTTCAATGTAGTCAATTCCATAAGTTCAAGTAAAATCTTTGGCAATTAATCGAGCCTTGTACCTCTCAATAGATCCATTTGCATTATATTTGACTGTAAACACCCATTTGCACCCTATTACCTTCTTGTCTTGTGGTAACTCCACTAATCTCCAAGTTCCATTCCGTTCAAGTGCTTTTGTCTCTTCGAGAACGGCTGTCTTCCATTGAGTACCAAGTACTTCGTTGATGGTCTTGGGAATCACAACATCTGATAGACTAGAGGTAAAAGTTTTAAATGGAGATGATAATTTTGAATAAGAAATGAATTTTGAAATAGGGTGTTGAGTGCAAGATCTAGCTTCCTTTCTTAATGCAATAGGAATGTCTAATTCTGACTGACTGTTTGAGGGAAAAGTACTCTGATCATTTGAGGGAATTGGTTCTATCACCGGATTGGGTTCTTGACTGTGATGAGGATTCGTAACTTGTTTATTTCTTCTGGAATACACCTGAATTTCCTTCTGCATGTTTTGATCTTGAGGAGGAAGTCTTTCCGTTTCCAAGATTTCCTTAGACGATGGGCGTTCAGAAGAGTGATCGATTTTTGTTCCAAGAGAAGATGGAGGGTTTCTTGGTTCTGAAGGGAATGGAGTGTGAAGGGGTAAGTCTAAACCCCACGACCACTAAGCTTCTTGCTCGTGATGGTTGTTCTCCCCCTGAAGCAAGGTGGGAGTAATATGGAGAATTTTAAAAAAAAGTTACATCACTCGAGATGTATGATTTCTTGGTGAGAGGACAGTAGCAATGATAGCCTTTCTAGGTAGGAGAGTAACCAGGAAAACTGTTTTTATGGTTCTAGGATCAAGTTTACTTCGGTGTTGGGAGTGAACATGTACAAAAGCAGTGCAACCAAAAACTTTGACTGACAGTGTTTGTTGAGATGCGTGGATAGTAGGGCTGTGCAAAAAATTTTACAACCCGCCCAACCCGAAAAAACCGCTAAAAAACGCAACCCGAATAAACCGACCAAAATTTAAACCGCCCAATTGTTACATTGGGCGGGTTGAAAATAATTATCAACCCGCCCAATTAAGAATTTATTATTTTTAATATATTCAAATAAATATATAAATTAATTAAGTTTTGTTTTAATTTTTTTACTATAAATTTAAAATATTGTTTTAAGCTTAAAAATATAAACTTCACACTATTAGTACTAGTATTTAAAAGAAAAAAATTACAAAAATGTTAAAAAAAAAATACCACTTTTGTTTGGGTGGGTTGACCCGCCCAACTCGTCAAAAAAAATTATCATTTCGATTTGGGCGGGTTAACCCGACCAACCCGCCCAAATTATTGGACAGGTTTTTTTTTCTTAATTGGGCAAGTTACGAGTCACTTTTGCTAACCCGATTATGACATTGGACGGGTAAAAATGCCTTGTAACACGACCAACCTGCCCAATGCTCAGCCCTAGTGGATAGAGAGACTGAATAATAGAATATGGTGTCTTGAACTGGGGAGGCCGACTGGGAAGACGATTAATGAGATAAGTAGCAGTAAGAGTAAGAATTGCATCGCCCCAAAAGTATTTTGGAACATGCATTTTGAACATAATAGCATAGGCTACTTCTAAGAGATGATGGTTTTTTTTCTCGGCTACCACATTCTGTTGTGGAGTATCTACACACGAGCTTTGTTGAACAATGCCATTCTAGAGAAGATATGGATCGAGGATGGAATTGAAGTATTCGGTACCATTGTCGGTACGAAGTATTTGAATAGCTGTTCGGAATAGTGTTTGGATCATTTTGTGGAAGTTTTGGAAGACCTGACAAGTTTCAGATTTATGCTTAAGTAGATAGACCCAAGTGACTCATGTGTGATCAACAATGAATGTAATAAACCAACACTTACCATAAGAGGTAGTGACCATTGAGGGTCCCCACAAATCACTGTGAACAAGGGAGAAGGGGCTAGATGGTGTATACATTTTTTTAGGGAACGAAGCAGAGTATGTTTAGCAAGTTGACAAATATCACATTAAAAATCAGCAACCTTTTTATTAATGAACAAAGCAGGAAACAAATGTTTTAAATATAAAAAACTTGGATGCCCAAGTCGACAATGCCATAACATAATAGTTTGAGAATTTGAATCAAAATCAAAAATAGAACTTGAAGTCAAACAACGCAAGGAAGGTTGCCCTTTTATTGGATGCTGAAAGAAATAAAGGTCGTCACAAATCCTAGCACTACCAATCATCCTCCCCAATAAAGATCCTAAAATTGACAAGAATTGGACACAAATTCAGCAAGACAGCGATTATCAGAAGTTAATTTGTGAACAGAGATTAAATTGCATTTTAATGAAGGAACATAGAGTATTGATTTAAGAATTAAATCAGCATATAAGTTTATGGTGCCAATTCCTGCAATCGGTGAGCAAGAGCCATCTGCAATCTTGACACTAGAGGTAGTTAAACATGGACAATAAGAATCAAACAAATGAGGTAAACTTGTCATGTGATCAGTTGCACGTGAATCGATGATCCATGGTGCTTGGAAAGCGGAAGAGAAATTACCAGAATGTGCAACTGAGGCACTATAAGACTCGGGACCAGACTTGGGCTTCATGGAAGATTGACTGGGGAGTGTATATAAATGTTCGAGTTGTTCCTTAATGAATGAAGGGGCAGCAGTGCTATTCTAATCAGTGTTGTTCTCAGTCTGAGTTTGATAGGCCTTTTTGTCATTCTGGCAACGAAGAGTCCAGTTTGGTGGTTTGCCATAAATTTCCCAAAAAGTAGATCGAGTGCGGCCGTGACATTGGCAATGATCACACCAGGGTCTTTCACCCTCACAATTAGGCTGAGGGTCAGGATTGGTTCTGGCATGTGGTGGTGGGCCTCATTTTGAGACAAGAGCAGGGCTTTCAATGGGTTGCAGTTCAGTAGTCAGCATGACACGACGACGTGCTTCTTCACGTCTAACCTCCGAGAATGCTTCCCCAGTGTCAGGAAATGGGGAATGACTAACCAAACGACCTCTTACTTCATCAAGATTGCTGTTTAACCCAATAAAAACTCAAAAACTCGTTCTTTTTCTAACTATTGCCGCTGTATCGTAGTGCAGTTAGCACATAGTGGTGTGGTGTCTAGATACATATTGAGTTCCTGCCACAAGTCTTGTAAGTCCAAAAAATATTGGGTAACAGTTTGAGTACCTTGCTTGATTTCTTTTAGCTTGGTGCGAATCTCAAAAATCTGAGAAGTGTTACCAAGATCAGAATACATCTTTCTAGCAGCGTCCCACACTTTAGCGTTCTTAAAGAATAAATACCTACGACTGATTTTTGGATCCAGTGAATTAATTAACCAAGCGAGGACAATGGAGTTTCAGCCTGCCATACCTTAAACGTTGGATCAGTAGAAGCAGGGGCTAGAAGTTCACCAGTTGGGTAACCGAGTTTATCGCAGCCACAAATCACAAGTTTAACGGACTGTGCCCACTGTAGGTAGTTTCGGCCTTCAAGTTTGTGAGTTGTGATGTGTAGGGAGCTACTGCCGGGGTTGTAGAGAGACCCAATGGAGCCACTGGAGTGATGTTGAGATGTGGCTTTTGTTTTTCGAAGTGTGCCGAGGGAGTCGCGTGACTGAGCAAAGGTCTTAGAGGAATCTGAATCTGCCATTGCTATGGAGTCAGCAATTTCTGGATAGTGCCTAAGTTGGGGAGGCAGAAAATGAAGCGTGACTGAGGAACGTGGCTTGAGGTTCTGGAAGTCTCCTGCCGAGAAAGCCAATTGGAGAGCTGGATGAAACCACGAGAGGTTCAAGAAGTCTCCTTGATGATTGTCAGTTGATTGGAAAAGCCACCTGAAATGTTAGAGCCCTCGCAACGCCACCTGAAGTAGTTCCTTGATGATTGTCGGAAGAGTACAGAAGCTACCGGCGCTAGAGAGGACAACCGGAGCTGGACAAAGAAGAAAAAAAATGTCGATAGAAAAAACCTACGGCTCTGATACCATATGAACACGATGAGAAATAATTTTTTATTAATTTTGTGTGTTTATTTACAACCTAGAATCGATATTATATAGGGTATTTACAAAATCCAACCCCTTTAATACAGAATAAAGAAAATCCCTATGAAATAGGAAACAACATAAAATCAGGAAACTAAATCAATTGGATACGATTCCCTCTCTGTCAACAAGTTGCTTACACAATGAGTGAAAAACACTTGACGGTTTTCACTTAAGTTAAAGAATATAATTTTTTGTTGTAGGCATCTATAATTGATCTTTTCAGATCTAAAGTGATACAATGACATATCTAAGCATTCTAATTTTGTTTGGAACATTGGGAGTTGATCTGGCATGAAAACAATGAGATTGACCAGCTTCAGAGGCAACGTACATGTCGATTGTCCGGAGGCAACGTACGTGTCGCTCGTCCGGAGGCAACATACGTATTACTAATCGTGTGTCTATTGTTGTGAGCTCAATATTTTGACTCAAGATCTAAAAAGAATGATGAGACATGATATGCTCTAAGCATCCATATGACAAACATATATTGAAAATAAAGAGAAAAAAAATGCAGAAAAAGTATTAAAGTCACCTCAACTCTATCAGGATCAGCATCCACATCTGATAATCCTTCTACATGTTGCTCTAAGATAGCCCTCTTGACATCATGTTCACCAACAACAACGCTTCTCTTTTCATTGTCCTCAGGTGTTGGAATTTGACTAAGAATATTAGCTGGAGCCCATTCTAGATATAATGGAGCATCCCTATGTTGCAAATATTATACATGCACCCAGCAATAAAAGAAACAAATTACTAATATAGATAAAAAAAAAAGTAAATGGATACACACATAGCTCATGTCAACACAACCAAAACGAGATGTGAAATGAATGATGAATCTAAGAATGTTAGTTATGTATGTGTGTGATAAACAGAAATGAGACAAGAAAATGAACTATAATTGAGCTCTCTGTTTACAAGTTGATCTATCTCAAGTTCCAAATAAGCAAGCAGTGAGCACTGAACCTCCGAGTTAAAAAGGAAAGAAATACAATCTTTTCTGTTGCCATTCAAGCATTATTTACACTACACTATCAAACTACACCATAAAATAGACGGAGGAACATCCAAATTCCTTCCTTGAAATGTTAAAAATAAATTCATATCAATATATACAAGGGGGCTCAAATATGTCAGGAAAGAAATACAAGAGAGAGTAAACAATTCCACTCCTAAGAGAAGAAAAACAGAGCAAAACATACAACACCAACAAGAAACTCGAACGAAAATTAAATGTCCAAAGTTGATCATTCTGACTCTGCATCAGTTTTATGAATTTAAAATATGGATAGACAAGGAAGGATGTTGCTTTGTTTTGTGAAGCTATAGATCCTAGGTTATTTTAATAACAAAAATCAACACTAACCCAACAACTGCTTTTCAACACTTGTCTTGAAATTAAAACAATGATACACAAGGAATTAAAGTACTTTGTTTTGTGTAGCTATAGATCCAAGGATTTTAAAAAATATATCTTACAAACAATAAGGGCACCGCATCATCTAAAACTGCGAGCTTTATGCATAAAATAGTGATCATGTGTAGGTAATGAGTATAGCTTTCACAAATAACCCATGCAGAAAGCAAGTATTAACTTACTTGTAACGTTTGTATGCCAATCCTTTAAAGGCTGCACGAGCTTCAGCAGGTTCAAGAAAAACAACCTATCACATCATCCAAAAGAAAACACCAAGCAAGGAATTAAGTACAACCTAACCAAACCCAACAAAGTTAACCAATATATACAAAGACGTTGAAATGTGCTTGTGTCTGCTAAGACAGAACTCTGTATTTTTTTTGTTCTTTTTGTGACAAATTTTTTTTTTTAAGAAATATGTGCTTATTTCTTATAGGACAAAATGTTTTTTTTTCCCTCCGACTACCATTTGTGGACTTTTACCCCTTCTATCAAAAATTAGTAACAATTTGATGACGTGACAATTACAAATATATTTTTTTTTATTAATTACTTGAATTTAAATTAGAAAAAATAAGTAAAAACTGAATTTAAATTTATTAAATTATATAAAATCCAATAAATAAAAAATCAATAAATATAAATAGTTTTTAATCCAAATATATTATAAAAAAACTAAAATCAATATTTCTAAACTAATTATACTTTGAACTAAACTAAATTAATTTTTTGCTTGATTATTTTCTAAAGGTGTTTGATTATCTATGTTTGAAATACAGATTTGGTTGAGTTTTTTATTTAATTTAGTTTAGAAATATTGATTTTAGTTTTTTCAAAATTATATTTGGATTAAAAAAATTTATGTTTATTAAATTTTATTATAGGCTTTAATATAATTTCATAAATTTAAAAATCAGCTTTTCTTAATTTTTTATTTTTTAAAATGATTTTTTTAATTTAAAATCAATTATTTAATAAAGAATTCATTTTTAAATATTTTTTTAATTGCCACGTCAGCAAACTGTTACTATTTTAAACGGAAGGGACAAAAGTCTACAAGTGCTATAGTTAGTTCGGGGAAAAATAATATTGTCCTATTTCTTATCATGAAACAGCAAGGGTATGTTTATTCCACTTTTTAAGCCCCACAAAATCAGGTTAATAAGCTTGAACTGAATTAATCCTCGTCTCTCATGTATGATATTCAACCATGTTCCTCAAGCATGCAAAACAATCTGAAACTACAATGATGTTCTCCGCACACTAATGATAAAATATAACCTCAATCCTACCTGTCCACCTTAATTGCCCTTGAAACTTATGTATTAATCACATATCTGTGAACTGGACTCATGATCATAATTGTAAAGTAATAGGACCTATCTACAATCTCTGTAGAACCCAGAAAACAGAATAGTAGAACTAGAAAACAGAATAGCAAGCAATAAAACAGTAAACCAATAATGAATAATCTGAGGCTTTGTTGAATGAAAAATATGCTATGAGTCTCATACAAACAGAGAGGAAAATATCCCCATGATGCCTAGAATCATCTCAATTCTTGCATAACTAATTACTAGCTTCCTTTTCCCACTAATAGGCTACTCAGTACCCAATTTGCCCTTCTAACCAACTAACACAAAATGTCCCATTTACCCTTGACCCTTCTGACCCGACCCCCTCCTAGTATAGGTGAACCGGATACTAGGCTTATCAAGCCTAACATTACTCCCGCCCAAGTTGTGAACCTTGTCCTCAAGGTTGAATGCCGGAAACTGACGTCGTATAGCTTCAAATTTCTCCCACGTAGCTTCGAAATCTGGCAGATCCTCCAGCGGATAAGCACTTCAACACATTGGTCTGGAGAGGCTGGGTTCTGTCGGATATTCAGCACTTCAGCAGGTTCTACAATAAGTTCCAGGTCTGAAGTTAAAGTGGATGGGAGCGTGGTGGAAGAATGAGCATTCCCGACAGCAGCGCGGAGTTGCGAAACATGAAAAACCGGATGGATGGCTGACGAAGGGGGCAAGTCGAGGCGGTAAGCGACTTTTCCAATGCGTTTCAGAACTGCGAACGGGCCGTAATATCTTGCTGCCAGCTTCTCATTCTTTCTGGTAGCCAATGATTTCTGTCGGTAGGGCCGCAATTTCACAAATACCGTGTCTCCCACAGCGAACTCCACCAGTCGGCGCGACCCGTCAGCTCTTTCTTTCATTTTCTGTTGTGCTCGCAGCAGGTGCATTTTCAAGTCATCCAATAATGCATCGCGCTCTTCAAGTAACTGGTCAACAGCCATCACATGAGTGGTACCTGCTGCGTACCGAATCAACGGTGGAGGGTCACGCCCTTATAAGACCTTGAATGGAGTGCAACCCAAGGAGGAGTGAAAAGTGGTGTTGTACCAATACTCAGCCCACGCTAACCATTTAGCCCAAGTTTTTGGACGGTTCGAAGCGAAACAACGAAGATAGGTCTCCAGGCACCTATTCACAACCTCGGATTGGCCATCCGTTTGGGGGTGATAAGAAGTACTATGGCGAAGTTCCGTCCCTTGTAGTTTAAACAATTCGGACCAAAAATGGCTGAGAAAAATTCTATCACGATCAGACACAATAGACAGCGGGATTCCGTGCAACTTGACGACATGTGTAACAAACGCTTCAGCCACCATTTTAGCATTAAAGGGGTGTCGAAGGCCTATAAAGTGGCTGTATTTACTCAGCCTGTCCACCACCACGAATATAGTGTCTACACCTTCCGACTTAGGCAGCCCTTCTATAAAATCCATAGTCAATTCCTCCCAAACTTGTGCTGGCAGCGATAAAGGCTGCAATAAACCCCCTGGTGACATGGCTAGATATTTGTTTCGCTGGCAAATCTCACAAGAACGCACAAACTCCAAGATCCTAGCCTTCATTCCTACCCAATAAACATCTCCTTTCAGTCGTTGGTAAGTTCGCAGCTCCCCCGAATGGCCCCCTATGGGCGAACTGTGATACTCACGCAAAAAATGGGGTAACAAAGCTGAAGTGCTGGATAAAACTAAGCGGCCCTTGTACAGTAGCCGTTGTTGGGATATTGAAAGCCCAGCAATGACTTTTCCTTGCTCCAAATCTGCCTTAACCCAAGACAAAAAAGGGTCCGCTGCCACCTCACGATCAACTAGCTCCCAATCCATCCATGTAGTAGATGTCAGTAAAGAACATTCCACATGACCGACCCGAGACAAAGCATCAGCCGCCCTATTTGTTTCCCCTGAGCGATATTGAATATCAAAATCAAATCCCAACAATTTGACTAACCACTTCTGATGTTCCGGAGTAACCAGCCGCTGTTCTAACAAAAATTTGAGACTTTTCTGGTCTGTTCGCACAATAAATCTTCGTCCTAGGAGGTAAGGTCGCTATTTGAGTACCGCTAGAACAATAGCCATGAGTTCTTTTTCATATATGGATTTCAGCCTAGCTTTGGGCTTCAATACCTGACTGAAATACGCTAGTGGCCGTCCCTCCTGCATCAAAACAGCTCCTACGCCAAACCCCGAAGCATCAGTTTCAACCACAAACGGCTTGGTAAAATCTGGAAGTGCTAAGACAGGTACTGTGGTTAGCGTTTTCTTCAGTTCTTCAAATGCAGCAGAAGCTTCTTCGGTCCAGCCATATTGGTCTTTTTTGAGTTGGTCAGTAAGAGGTCTAGCAATGGCCCCATAGTTCTTGACAAATTTCCTATAATACCCTGTGAGCCCAAGGAATCCCCACAGCTCTTTAATTGTTTTGGGCAGCGGCCAATCCAGCATAGATTGGATCTTAGAAGGGTCCACCGCCACCCCCTCGCCTGAAATAATGTGACCCAAATACTCAACTTGTCGCTGTCCAAAACAGCACTTCTTGAAGTTAGCAAAAAACTGGTGGTGAGACAATGTTTGCAACACGATTTCAAGATCTTTGACATGAGTTTCCTCATCCGGGCTATAGACGAGGATGTCGTCGAAAAAGACCAATACTCGTTTTCGAAGATGGGGCTGGAAAATGTCGTTCATCTGAGATTGAAAGGAGGCGGGGGCGTTGGTCAGTCCAAATGGCATCACTACAAACTCATAGTGGCCTTCATGAGTCCTAAAGGCCGTTTTATGGATATCTTCCGGCCCCACCCGAATTTGATGGTACCCCGAGCGCAAGTCAAGCTTCGAAAAGACACGAGCCCCATGCAACTCGTCTATCAACTCATCAATAACTGGAATGGGGAACTTATCGGGTACCGTGGCTCTATTAAGGGCCCTATAATCCACACAAAACCTCCATCCGCCATCTTTTTTTCTAACCAAAAGAATAGGGCTCGAGTAGGGACTGTTACTTGGCTGGATCACCCCTGATTTCAGCATCTCTTGAACAATTTTCTCGACCTCATCCTTGATGCCATGTGGGTACCGATAGGGGCGAATACTCACTGGAGTGGTGCCGGGCTGAAGGACAATGGCGTGATCATGTCGTCTCGGCGGCGGTAGCGAAGTTGGTGTGTCAAAAACATGTTTGTACCACTGTAAAAGTTGTTGTATCTCATCCGAATATGCTGCCAAGCCCGGAATAACCGAAGCGCAACCCAGCTCGACCCAAACGCCTTGCCGCTCATGTTGGAGCAGCCGTACCATCTGTTTCAACGAAATGCAAGTCTTGTGAAGCAGAGGGTCTCCATGTAAAACCACGGGCTGATCCTGGATTCGAAGTTTCATCGTATGGTTCCTCCAATGGTGAGTGGTTTCCCCTAAAGTTTGCAGCCATTGGACGCCCAAGATAACATCAGTACTGCCTAGTTGCAACGGTAGGAAATCTTCGATTATTTCCAGTCCTTGCAAATGTAACGGCACCGAGCGACATATGCCTTCCCCCTTCACCGCTTGACCACTGCCCAGTTGCACCCCATAAGCATCAGTCGTGGATAATGGCAATGCCAATTTCTGGGCTAATTCCGTGGTGATGAAATTGTGTGTCGCCCCGCTATCCACCAAAACCACCACTTCGTGGCCCAAGATAGAACCCAAAATCTTCATAGTTTTGGGGGACGTCAACCCGACCACTGCATTGAGAGAAACTTCCACCATGTGCGCCTCAGCCGCCTCCGTAGCTGCTGCAATGCCCAGAACCTCCCCAATCGGATCAGTGGCCGGTGCATCCACGGCCTCATCTTGAATAATCACAACCTGAACCTCCGCCTGCGAGCATTCGTGCCCTCGAGTCCAACGCCCGTCACATTTAAAGCAAACGCCCCTGCGCTTCTTCTCCTGGAGTTCGGTTTCAGACAGGCGGCGATACGTCGTGGACGTCGCCGGAGCCGCCGCTGGTTTAGGGCTAGTAAGAGTCGGGCTAGAAGAGGAGGAAGATGATGGAGAAATGACAAAAGTGCCCTTACTGTGGTCAGGTAGGGAGAGGCTGGTCAAAGGTGGTCGTGGATGTGCCCTAATGGGCCCACTAGGCCCAGTCCGAAAGCTTTTAGTGAAAGCTTGATTGGCTTCAATTTGCTCAGCCAATTCCATCATGTGTAACAGCCCATTGGGCTCCAAAATTCTCAAAGGGGCCTGGATCTCTACTTTAAGGCCGTTTAAAAAAGCAGCCTGTAATGCAGCCTCCCCCATTGTCTCCACCGAAGCAGCAAGAGCTTCAAATCGTCGACGATATTCTTGAACCGAAGTGACTTGTTGGAGGACAAAGAACCGATCATAAACCGACCCCTCATGGGTGGGACGAAATCGCCGGAGGAGTAGAAGTTTCAACTCCTCCCACGTGGGAATGGGTCGCCGCTGATTTTCCCAGCGAAACCAAGACAGAGCCGCTCCTTCAAGGCACAAGACCGCCGCTTCCAGTTGCTCGGTCGGGGACAATCGCTGTAAATTAAAGTAGCGCTCCGCACGATAAGTCCAATCATCTGGGTCATCTCCCGTATAAACTGGCAATTCGATCTTCCGAGCCCGAAATTCAGATCGTCTATCCCCACCATCCACTACACGGCCGGAGGAAGCGCCCCCGCCAGTCGCCACAGACCCCTCGCCGGGAAGACGACGCCCCGAACCAAGAACACCTTGAGACCCTTCGCGAAGAGAAGCAAGCTCATCTGCCACCCTTCCTTGGGCAGTAACCAATCGATCCAACACGTCCTTCAGAGAGCCCAGCTCCAACGCATGATCCTTAAGCAGCAATCCATGATCGTTGAGCTGGTTTTGGACACTGGATAAGGCCGATTCAACACCCACAACACGAGTCTCCATTCTCGTCGATACCGGCATACACCGAACGCCGGTCCTGGCTGCTGATACCAATTAATAGGACCTATCTACAATCTCTGTAGAACCCAGAAAACAGAATAGTAGAACCAGAAAACAGAATAGCAAGCAATAAAACAGTAAACCAATAATGAATAATCTGAGGCTTTGTTGAATGAAAAATATGCTATGAGTCTCATACAAACAGAGAGGAAAATATCCCCATGATGCCTAGAATCATCTCAATTCTTGCATAACTAATTACTAGCTTCCTTTTCCCACTAATAGGCTACTCAGTACCCAATTTGCCCTTCTAACCAACTAACACAAAATGTCCCATTTACCCTTGACCCTTCTGACCCGACCCCCTCCTAGTATAGGTGAACCGGATACTAGGCTTATCAAGCCTAACATAAAGAAACATGTCATGGAGAGGCCTGTTACCAACTCTAAATAATATATACAGGTACCAAATGTAATGTTGAAGAATTACATGCTCGGGTTAGTCGGACATCCTTTTTGATGATTTTAAGATGAGAACCTTTAAAGTAATGAGCAGCACATTCAGAAACATAGAACAAGAAAAATTTTAAATAGCTACACTACAAACCACCTACAGAAATGGACAACTTAATTAAACTGATGGTAGACAATTAATAATTGTTCCATGGAGCACATGAATGACTTACCAAAGCTACTGTCTTCGTTGGAGGAAGAATGACCTTGTCCAAACTCCCATATTTACCAAACATCTTAGCTAGCTCGCCATCAGAAGATCCATATGGCAAGTTCTTCACAAGAAAAACATGGTTGCTTCTTTTCATGCCATCAGTTCTCCCAGCAGCAAAGTCCTCTAAAGATTCTACATTTACTCCAGCAATCTTAAGAGCCTTTTTTGTCTCCTTAATCACTTGAGTTTCTCCGAGTGCTAGACGTACGGCAAGATCATTTGCTTCTGTGTCAAGTAAATCGCCCTTTCTCACACCATAAGTCCTAGCAATGTTCTCAGCAATCTATCAAGATACAAGTGAAAATTAGAAATGAATGGTTTGTCATAATCAGGAACAAATAAAAAAAAAAAAAAAAAACCTTCAGGAAGAACACATTGCAATTTGAAGGTGAAAAAAACAATTCAACCCGTTCACATATAGCATTTAATTTCAACATACAGCATCAGGGCGCATGAACAAAGTGTTCCATGCTTTAGTATCTCCACTAGCTTCTGATGCCTTCCTTTCTTCTTCCCTCCGTTGCTTAAAAGATTTTAAACCTTGACTCGCCACATCATGCCTACAGAAAAGAATGTAAATTTATGTTTCCAAAGATGAAAGCTGAGAACTAGTTAAAAAGAATGGTACAAGTGAAATAAACATTCTAAGAAACGTAAAAGTGATGGAGAAAAGCGGCTACTCGGTGTGCTTACTCGAGCTTCTCAGATGAAACTCTTTGTTTAGCTGGCATAACATGCAACAGTCTTCCTTGGAAAATTGAATGGTCTAATTCCTCTAATGCTCTTCACCCAAAATTGAAAATGGAAAAAAAAAAATTCATTATATACAGAAAAGAAGAGTAACTTATTTGTGTCACCATAAATGCATGCGTGACCCAGCAAACAAACAAAGTGGAATGAACATAGTGTGACACAAGACATATTTGAGTGACTAAAAAGAAATAGTAACTCACCATGCTATGCAAGAACTACAAAGAGCGTGAGATAAAATGATGAATAACAAGAAATAAAGGTGTCTATCTAATTTGTCAAGCTAATCGATAAATAAAAATATCAGACTTCAAAAGCAAGTTTTCTCCTCACATTAATTATGGGTTCAAAAGCTAAAATTTAGGAAAACAAAAAAAGTCCACCTGATGCAAGCATTAAACCAGGAAAATCGATATTCCAACGTAACGTTCATTGTTTCATCATTCTGTGTTTCACAGCCTATATTCTATCTGTGGATCAGTAATAGGGAGGGAGGAAAGGAAGAAAGGTCTCACATTCAATAGAATCTTAAACTTCAAAACTAAAGAGGAGAAAACATGCATGAAAAATCTTGATTTTTTCATGATGATATTGTTCAAGTTGATGCATTTAAACATAATGAATCACAAAATTGCAGAAAAAAGGAGCAAAAATAAAATAAATTTAAAGCACTAATATGTACCTAGCTGCAAACTCCAGACGTGAATAATTAACAAATGCAAACCCCTTGGGACGCTTGGTATCTTTATCAATAACAAGATGGACTTCTGAGACTGTCCCAAATTTGCTAAACAGCTCCTCCAGCTCCTCTTCACTGATTAAGAAAATTGTATTGAAAACATACCTCATTATACTTAATTATTACTAAGAAAGCCTATTATTTCTATGGTAGACAAGACAATTAATAATAAGAAGCAATTTGCCAAACTGGGCATACATTGTTAAAAAAGAGAGCACTATTTAAAAGGAAAAAGATGAGTACGTTGCAGTATATGGCAGATTACGAACGAAAAGACGACTGGTCTCAATTACTTCTTTATCATCTTGGTCATACATGTCACCAGCAGAATCTTCATGAGAATCTTCCTCTTCATCTTCTTTTCTGGAAACATCCATCTCAAGTGAATTTAATGGTTCATTTGGAACTTGTTCTTGAACATCCTGCTCTATGGGGCTTTCTTTTGATGAATCACTATCATCCTCATTATCATCACTGTCACTGCTTTCTGACTCTGACCAGTTCTTCTTTACTCTGCTCTTGAAGTAATCCATATCCGAAATGACATCATCATGGGCAGGACTTTCTAAATTGTTAGCCACTTGCTTGTCTGGTGATGATGCATATTCTGCATTCTCATCTCCACCCGACTCGATATGTATTGTAGCTGATTTCTCTATTCTTTCCTTATTTGTATGAGTTTGCTTCTCTCTAACTTTACTATCATTGCTAGTTGTAGAAGTTATCAACGTGTCATTTGCCCACAATTTCGATTTAACTCTTGGCTGCATAACCTGTAGAAATTCTTGGACCTGAGGGTCCTCATTGTTGCCGTCCTCTTTCAGATTCTTTTTCTCTCTTTCTGATCCCATAAGGATAGAATTTTTTATAACAGCGACTTTATTCCCATCTTTAGTTGTTTTTTCATCAGTTTTTGAAGAATAACGACTCCATGGGCGAGGAATGTTTGGATCACCAACTTTATGAGCAATCTGGAAGTGAATATAATATTTCTGTCAAAGTTCATGCTAAAAGTCTTGAAAGTTTAGCACCCATGTTTCATGGTTTAAGGAACCTAAATTGAAAGTAATTATATGAAATAAAATAGTATCATGTAAATATTACACTTCTTCCTCTGTGACGGTCTGATATTTGGCCAATTAACACTTTCCAAACTAACAAAATGGGTCTAATTAGGCTCATATTTTGTCCAGAATTTTGCTACTTGCCAAATGTGAATAAGCATTGTGAACAAGTACACACAACTCACAATCCAACGTGTCAAAACAATTTAATAAAGCACTGATTCTGTAAATTTGTTCTGTTCTTCCAAATGCACAAGTGTGTTGCATGGCATGAAGTCCAAAAAAAAGTGAGTAAAACATTTATATTTTCTCTCCAACTAATTACAGAACTCTATACCGGAAAATAAACTTTAACCCCAATGCTAGACTACACATCACATGGCAAACAATACAAATAGAAAAGGTGAACATTAATCCCAAATTTTAAGTACCCTCCTATTTATGAGTTCATGTGCATACAAATACAAATGAAATACTGTAAGAATACCGTACCCAGTGAAAATGTCAATCCAGAAATTAAAAAGACAAAGTAGAACAATGGACAAATATATATTGAATCAACATGTGCTTCAGGTTCTCAAAACAAAACACGCACAGGGAAATGTAGATTAGAAAAAGGGTTTGCAATTGCTAGTCAATTATACTTCAAAGTATAACACCGCAACCTCAACTTCTGAACATGGCACCACCGATGCTTTCAAAAAATTTGCTAGACAATTACCCGAATTATATGATAATTTTCTGCTTGTTAGTATCAAGTTTAGAATAGCCATATGCATATCTTGTAAGTTAAAAAAACAGATTAGAATCTAATATACCTCTTAGCTTATTAGATTATAGCACATTAACAATGAATTTGTTTATACAATAGTGTAATATGCGAAATTGAGTATTAAAAATAAAAAGTAGGGGAAAAAAAATAAACCTCACAGGATATCCTACAAGTATCAAAATAGGATTTGTTGAAGTATCTAATAGCTTCTTCGGCCTCATGTTCCGTCCGGTACCCAACAAAAGCGAATTGTCTGCTGTTACCATCCCTGGAGAAACTTGTAAGTCAGGCAACGATTCATAACCAATAAAAAGAAGAAAAGGGTGTGAAACTAAAGCAAAATACTTGGTGCGCATGAGCTTTGCATCCGTAATTTCTCCTTTCTGAGAAAAGAATTCGCGGAGACGATCCTCTGCCGCATATTTCGGCAAATTCTTCACACATATCCTTGACCTACGAAACCCCACAAAACATATTAGCAATGATTCTGATATTTTCTCTCATTTTTCCAGGAAAATATGAACAAAGACCAAAGTAGATACTGAAAAACACACCCAAAAATAACTTCCAACTATTAAACATAAATTTGAACCAAAAAAAAACTGAGCTCAAAATCATATAATCATAATCAATTTTACTGCATTTTCTCCGATTCTCACTGCATTTTCATAAACGTGTTCGGAGTTTTCTAATCACAACCCTAAAACGAGACAATTCTGCTAGTAATCTAACAAATAAAATAGAAATTAGATACACTCACATTCTTCCTTTCTTTTAGTTCGAAGAAATATTTGTTCGAACTGAGAGTAAAGTGGATAGAAGTGTACGGTCCTCAGCTATACTGCAGAACGAATATCAAACGGCTCCGTTGAAGGGTACAGAGAACAGAGAAACTGAAAAACTCCAGGAGACGGGGAAGTGTGGGAGTAACAACGGCGGCGTTACGAAGCTATGTAGGCGCTCAAATTATATCCCTCACCAAGTTTATTATTATTTTTATTTTTATTAGTTTCTTTTATTGTTTAAAAGAAACTATCAGGTAAGGATTTTTATTTTTATTAGTTTCTTTTATTGTTTAAAAGAAGCTTAATTTTAGTCAACATATCATTATTCTTCTAATTATTATTAAAAAAAATAAACCACCCTACTTTTATTAAGAGTATCTTTGTAAAATGGTTTATTTTTTGAAGTCTTTTTGCACTCTCATTTAGTTTTGATAATTTTTTTGCAAAACAATATTAGACACTCTAGTCAACTGATCAAAATTTTAAACACAGATAATTTTATAAAAAATTATCAAAACTATGTCAAAATGCAAAATGACATAAAAAAAAATAACTCATTTTCACAAATTACTCTTTTACTAAACATTAATATATATATTTAATTTATGCTCACATTATTCTATTTTTTTTATATATTTTAAAAAGTACATATAAATAATATATATGTTAAATATTTAAATAAAATAAAAATTAAAACAAAAAATATATAAAACTTGTTAAAGTAAGAGTTTTTTTCCTAAAAAATTATACATTAAAATAAAGGTTTATACTTTTTTGGACATTGTGTTTTGTCTCATTACCTATTTGAACTTTATGTTTTGACAAATTACTTTTTGGACCATATGTTATGCAAAATGGTTCAAACAGACCCCTAAACTCAATTTTTATAAAGAAAAAATAAATATAACAACATAGTTGTTAGGTCGAATGATTATGTTTTTATTTTAAATTGTTAATTAAGTAAATTATTTATGATTTTAGTTCAAAAAAACTTTGACCAAAATCAAGTTTATGGATCTATTTGAATAATTTTACAAAACCAGTGTCCAAAAAGTAATTTATCAAAACATAGGGTCCAAATATGTAATAAGATAAAACATATGGTCTAAAAAAATATAAACCCAAAAAAATATTGAGAAGAAGTGTTCAAAATGATTTTAATATTTTTTTCAATTAATGAGGTATATATATATATATTTTTGGGGTGCAAATATAATACCCCAAAGAAAATCATACAACTATATTAGCGGCCTTTTTTTTAGTAAAGATCAAATAAACATAAAACAAAGATAAATATTGTTGATGACGTTTTTCGTCAACCAACAAAAAAAGAGCAATTAAGCTTATTTCAATGATTAAGGAAGAAAAGAAACGAACATAGATTTTTTATGTGGTTTAGTAGTTAATTCGACCTAGTCCACAAGTCACTATTATTAAATGCTCTGAGTTAAAGCTCGGAAAGTAATTTCCCTGAATTTGAATACACGAAATTATCTGTAACGTCCCAAATTCCCTAGTGTGGCTTAGTGCTTGGATTAGGGGGTCAGGAGGGTCATAATTGATTTAAAATGTGATTATGTGAGTTATATTATTATATGATGATAATTGCATGCATGTGGGCCCACTTCTTATTAAAAGGGCATTTTCGTAATTTTGGCTCGTTGAGGGCATAATTGTAAATTTATGTGCATGTATGTGATATATGGGTGAGACCACATTATTATGTGGATATGTTTGAGCTATTTGGCATGAGATGATCTTAGGATGCAAGTTAGCGGTTTGGTCATAACGGGGTTAATTACTAGGCTCGGAGTGAGCCTAGGGGTAAATTGGTGCTTATTACATTACCGGGAATGAGCGAGTAATAGGATATGATTTGATAATTATTTGAGGATATCAGGAGTAATGGGAATTGGAGGACGTTAATTATGATTAACGGGATAGGTGGGGAATGACAATTTTGCCCTTGGGTGGCTTTAAGAGATTAGATGGCTCTAGGGGCAATTCAGTCATTTAGACCATTAGATATGTTTAACCAATGAAGGTTATAGAAGGACACAGGCAAAAACAGAGTTCTCTTTCTTCTCTCTCGATCATCCCTCTCTCTCTTTCTCTCGGTTGATTTTTGAGCTTGAATCTTGGGAGATTTGAAGCTATTTGGGCTAGGTTTTGGTTTAACCAAAGCTTAGGGATTTAATTCACAACTAAGGTAAGGAATTCTAAGCTTTAAACTTTGAGTTTCCTCTGTTTTTAAGGTGGTTTATAAGCTTGATATTTTGATTTTAGAATTGAGTGATTGATGGTGTTTTGGGTGTTTCCAAGCTTGGGTTTTGTTGTTAGAATGGTGATAAGGTTGTATTAATGTTTGGTTGTGATATTGGGATTGTTTGGTTGAAGATTTGGCTGAGTTAGAATTGAAGAAAATGCAAGGGAGCTGGGTTCGTGTGGTCAAGTCGCGACCGATTTCATGCAAGTCGCGACTTGAGTGAACCCCAGGGCCATCTTTGGGCTCTGCCTGGCAAGGGTGCCGCGACCCTCAAGGGAAATTCGCGGCCCACCCCTGGCACCCAGACAGGGGGCTCTCTATCTTGGGGGCGCGCCGCGACCCTTGGGGGTAAGTTGCGGCCCGCCTGTCCTTTTTTAGCCAGGCTAGGTTTTAACTAGTTTTGAGTGCGGGTTTTCGAATCTCAAGGCTCGGGATCAAATCTACTAACCGTTTTAGTAGGATTCGAGGTCCCAGGAGCTGGGTTTTAGTCCATGAACATTTATTACTCATTTTATTGATGGGATTTCATATTTGGTTATGATTAAGTGACCGCTAAGGGGCCTAAGGACAGATCATTCTCAAGGGTCGTTCTTTATTTATTTTATGCTCAAGTCTGAGGTAAGAAAATTGTACCCAGTATGGGACATACATGATTATTGATGAGGCATGTTGAGTGCTCTAGCATTGCTTACTTATGAATGTCACTGACTTATTAGTCAGAAACGGCAATGGTGTTTAGTACTGGTCGCGAATCTCTGACTTATCAGTCATGATCGGAAATAGTACTGAGCGCTGGTCATATGGAATTGACTTATGAGGCATGAGCAGCAATAGCATATTAACGCGAGCCGAAATAATTAGATCTAATCAACATGAGCATTAAATGCTTGACCGACCTATTGGTTGAAGAAAACTAAGTGCTTGGCTAGTCTATTACTAGTTACTTAGGGCCAGGGCTAAAAGGCTCAAGTGACTTGATAGTCACATGGCTTAGGGCGCACGACCCCAGAATGACTTACTAGTCATCTATTCAAGGCGCAGAACCCTAGGATGTCTCATTAGTCATCTATTAGGGCGCAGGACCCCAAAACGACTTATTAGTCAACAATCTAGAGCGCAGAACCCCAGAATGATTACATGATCATTTAATATTATTTGTATACATGATGTAATAAGTTTTCTTGCTGAGCCTTGGCCCACAAGTGTTATGTGGTGCAGGTAAAGGGAAAGAAAAACTCACCCAAACTTGAGTGGAGAGCTTAGGTGGCGATGTGTACATATGCAGCCGCTTGACCACCACGGCCAAGGTGTTTCTCAGGGGAACCAGGGTTTAACCCTATTTTTGCTGCTTAGGTCGGCAAATTGTAACTTTTGAACTGTAATGACCATTTTGGATTGTAAACAAATTTGTAAACACTTTTATGGGATCCCATGTACAGTTTAATGTTTTTAGTAAAATATATCTATTTCTTTTGACCGAGATTTTCACCCTGGCCTATTAATAATACTTAGATGCACATTTATGACCTAATGACTCGTTTAGCGAGTTAAACACTATTTAAAGTACACAGTGTGACGGTCTTGGCTAACCAGGGTGTTACATTATCCATCCTCTATAAATGACTACCATCCAAGTATTTATAACCTGGTTACATATATTACTTCATACATTTTTAGGGGAGTTACATTAATATCTAATTTTAATTCAAAATACAAACAAACATTTAAAATACAAAATATCCCATAAAAATAAGGTTAATTAAACAATATTATAACTAAGCTCATGATTGTAGGCTTGTACTATAACCGCCTGTCGTCCACCGTGAATGCGCTTTCGAGCCTACATCGTGGTTCGATCTCTTGCCATCCTCCAAACTTTTGAGGTCGATCTCTAAATTGGGTTGCTCCTTTCGAGTTAACACCCCATTCTGAGGTAAGCTTATGACATGGCATTTGTGTGAGTCACTTGTATAGATGAGCAGACTTATTTTGCTTTGCTCATTCGACTTTTACTCTTGTGAGCCTACATTTTGAGATTAAATAAATTCGTCTCAAAATTTGGGGTGTAACATTTTGTCCCATCAAAGGTTTCTATTCAAGCCTTGAGAGAGAGAAAATTTTGAACTTCTCTTTCGGTAAACATGTCCACCTACCACACTCGAGTAGGTATGCGTGTCAGCTTGGGAATGGTCATTCATAGTACTCAAGTACTATAATTTCTGCTCACATCCTTTCACTTACCCAGTTGCCACCACTTTCGAGATTAAACACGATCTGTTGGACCAATATCATCCTTAAATTAATGGTCAGACCATATCTTAATTGCAACCTTTTGCCTATTTAAACCTCTCCCCTCATTGTCTTCCTCATTCATTCTCCAACTTTTGCATGTGTTTCCAAAAGGAAAATGTTGACCCTCGAATTGGTCAACGACACAGAGTCAGATAAACGATATAGAATGAGATCAAAACAAGAAGAAATCAAGATGGAAAAATAAATGACACAAACAATTTATAGTGGTTCGGCCCCAATCAGATGGTAATGACCTACGTCCACTTAGTGTTCTTATTGATGTAGAATCCCAACACTGTGATCAATGAACTAGGGTTCACGAGTTTCACAAGCTTCAGGATGATTACAATTTCGGTGAATAATAACACTATAATTTTCTCTCAGAATTCTACCAGTCCCCCAAAAGGCCCCTCCCTTGAGCCCTTTGATTCGTATTTATAGGCTCAAGAATGTTACATTGGCCAATGGGCCTTAATTACAATTAAGACTTGTGTATCTAGGTAAATAAAGAAATTACAATTAATGCATAATTATAAGATTGCACATCTGAAGGAAATAAATGAATATATGCGACCAAGATGGTTGCACATAAGTATGATGCTTGATAAACTAATGATCTTCTGGTCGATGGTCGATCAGGATACACTTACTTAAAACAGCCACATGCCTCCCACGTGTAGACCAATCCTGCCACATCATCAGGTAGTCCGTTTTTGGGTAAACAGAAAAAATCAGGGCTTTCTCAATCCTACAACTCCACAGGTCTTCTTTGATCCAGATTTTTTAATTCATGCTTCAATCTTTTCCTTGATTACCCTTGTGTAAGTTTATCCACTTTTCTCTTCATTTTGGTTACACGTACATGCATCGTTGTTTTCTTTTCTGATTATGTTGTTCTTGGTATATTCTTGAGGTTTTTCTTGAAACTTTAGAGAAATAAGAGGTTTTGGTTTGTTTTGAACGAAAGATTTCAAATATAAAGTGGTTTATTTTGAGCAAAAATGGTTTGTCTTGGGTTTATAAGGTATAGGCTGTAGGTTTCATGTAGTACAAGAAATAGGGTTTTAAAAGTAGGGTTTTAATGCACACAAACCAATAATATCCCCTTTTTGGGTAACAGTCCATTTTTCCTAGAAAATTGGAACAACCCAAAATAGAAGTTAACTACCCACTTTAAGTGGGCTTTATCTCGATGTTTCGAGCCTATAATGGCCTGAATTATTCGAGATAACTATTTCGTTATTTTGAGCCAATCTTAGCTCGAATTTTCAAGATATCTCTACCCAATTATTCTTTCCTAGTTATTTTGAGTGACGGGCCCTCACCTTTTTCTTTATTGTTAGATTATACAGTCTTCCGAGAAGAATTGGTGGGGGCCCATGCACCTCCATCACCCCAACCAGAGTCTATGTTCTCTCAAAACCAAAGACTCATTCGTGAATACGAAGAGTGAATAGAGCGAGAGGATATCAGTGCTCAATTTTGACTTCAAATCATCGAGGTCTTAAAGGGAAAAAGAGAAAGACTCCAATTAGCCATTCACCTCGAGAGTGATTCCTACATTAGTCTCATACCTTTGGACCGTGTGTTAGGATATATGCCCTAAAAGTATGTAGTGACATTTTATTGATTTAAATAAAAGTACAATTTTATTATATTTGAATGTTACAATTATTATTTGAATAATTTATATGAATATCAAGAAAATTCTATATTCATTTATGAGGATATGATCTTGTATTAGTACGAGAGAATTAGGATCATATACAATGAATAAAACAGTTAGTAACATATTAAAGTAATGAATCTTTAATGAATGGTTACTAGTACGGTTTACTAAGCATACATGATGCATGTAGTCTAGATTCGGATTACTGATGTGGGTAGATATCTTTGTAAATGTATTGTATATAATAGAGAATATATATGCATGACTGATATGAATTAACTATCTTTATAAACTTACAGTTTGCCATAAGAATTTAATTCTTATCATAACAGATGATAATTTGTAGATCAATCTAAATCATGAGTAGTCATGAACTCCTGTTTGTGCTTATTGGATATTTTGATTCACTCGGTAATGTTTCTTAGTATAATGATGCTAGTGACTTTTTTTTTTAGATTCAATATCATAAATGGCTGGGAATATGATTTACAATAATGGAATCCACGCTTAAGGGTTAATTCTGAAACTGAATAGTTATTGAGCTCAAATATATAATTTGATTATAGATTAATTATTCGTCAGTGAATTAATGGTACTTAAGGAACAAGAGGTAAATAGAAGGGTAAAACAATAAGTTTGACTAATTCTAATTAACGAACCAATAGTTGGAGGATAGAACTACATTTATTAATTATATCAAAGGACTACAAAGAAATCTCTGTAAATATAATTCTATAAATACTTAGAGTGCAATTTCATATTTATATTGGAGTAGTCATGAAATTAATAAATAAGATTATTAGATTAAAGAGTTTAATTAATAATTTGGTTTATTGGAGCTTCATATTATGGGTCCATAGTCCTCAGGTCACATCTATCCTACACTGTTAATGGTAAGGATGTCATAAGGAATATTTGTAGAGAGAATGACTAAATTGCAATGGAATCAATTTTCCAGGGCAAGGAAATAATTATGTTATAATTATGGGAAATTAATTAATTATTTAACTATATAGTTTTTATAAAAACTATATGTTAAAATAAATATTAATCATGTTTGAATTAATATATAGAGAGATTAATAGTTATCTTATTATAAGATATTTATAATAAGACATTTATTTATTTAAAACTAATATTTTAAGGGGAAAATACCAGTTTGACCCTTGTATTTTTCCCAAATATGCGATTGGCCCCTGTGTTTTGTTAAATGATAATTCAGACATTGTATTTTACAAAATGTATCAAAATAGTACATTATACCCAATTTTGGTAAAAAAAAATTCAAATATAATATTTCATTCTCATCTCCTCGACCACTTTCTTTGCTTCTCTAAACCCATTGCATCACTAATGACTCAAGAATATTTTGACCAAAATTGGGTATAAGGTACTATTTTGATCAATATTGTAAAACACAGGGTTCGAATTGTCCTTTAACAATACACAATGGTCAATCGTGTATTCGGGAAAAACACAAGGGCTAAAATGGTATTTTTCCTATTTTAAGATAAAGCTAATTTTTTAATTAACTAATATTTATTTTGGGATAAATATATTATCTTAAATATTAATTAAATAAAGAAATGAGAAAATCAGGGAAATCTTTATATGTGTGGCTCATGACACACTCACTATACAGTGAGTGTGTGTGGCGCCACCCAGGGTGTAACGTCCCGTAAAATCTCTTAACATAATTTGCGGAAAAGCATAACCATTTTCTAAAATAAGGTAACAAAAAATCCAATAAAAAAAACTTTTCAAAACATGCAAGAGTTCGGAAGTATACGCATACTTAAAAGAAAATTACAATGTCATAATTTTAAAACATTCAACAAGCCCAAAATAATTTCTTAGTTATCATATGGGTTCTAGTCCCCAAAACATAAATTCTCAAAAGGTCGGTCCACATGTACACCCTCGCAGATAAACTCCAGCTCTCACTGATCCACTTTGCTTTAATCTTACCTACAACACAAAACAACTAGGTAAGTGAAACGCTTAGTAAGAACAACTTAACAAACATAACCACATACACGGAGCAAGAACTTAACTAACTATAACTAGGTAGATAATCAACCAAGAATAGGATTCTGATGCAACCTGTAATGATCCAAATTTCCTAATAAGTTTTAGGACCTTGATTAGGAGGTCGGGAGGGCCATAATTGATTTATTATGTTATTAAATGATTATATGCATGTTTATGTGAATTATATTATTATATGATGATAAATGCATGCATATGGGTCCACTTTTCATTATAAGGACATTTTGGTAATTTGGCTTGTTGATGGCATATTTGTATATTTTCATGCATGTTGGTGAATTATGAATAAGACCACATTATAATGTGGATTTGTTCAAGCTATTCGGCATGAGACGATCTTTGAATGCAAGTTAGCGGTTTGGTCATAACGGGGTTGATTTCGAGACTCGGGGTGAGTCTCGGGGTAATTTGGTGATTAGAACATTACTGGGAATAAAAGGGTAATGGGATATGATTTATTAGCATTTGAGAATATTGGGAAGAACATGAATTGAAGGGTGTTAATTATGATTAATGAGATAGAGGAAAAATGACGGTTTTACCCTTGGTGGCCTTAATAGGACTTTAAATAACCTAGGGGCATTTTAGTCTTTTCACCTAAGGGATATATATCATTGAGAAGGCTGTAGAAAGCTAACCAAAATAGAGCATTGTTTTCTTCCTCTCCCGATCATCTTCTTCTCCCCTTCTTTCTTTGAAATTTTGAACCCCAATTGAAGATTCAAGCTAGGGAACCAAGCCTTGATGATCTAGGGTTATGTTCCACCATTGAAGAGGGTGAGATACTGAGATTGAGGTGAGTTTCTAGCCATTAAACTCTGGTTTCATACTCTGTTTTCATTTGAATTTCAGCTGGATTTTCAAGGTTGATATTGAGGATTGATAGGAGTTTTGGGCTATGATTGCTTGGGTTATGATACCTAGGACTTGTGTATATGGTATTTGGGTTCAATTGAGAGTTTGAATGAGGTTTGGAAGCTTGTTTTTTAGGTTGGAAATGGAGGAGTCGAAGGAGGGAAAAACCAGGGTTAAAAACCCTGGTTGTAGCGCTACAACGCTAGCCAGGGGCATTCTTCCTTGCTTGTAGCGCTGGGGCGCTAGGGGAGTAGCGCTATAGCGCTACCCTGCTTTTCTAGATTCCTGTTTTGGGCACTTTTGAGGGTTTTTGGCTCGGGGTTTCAATTCCTAAGGCTCGGGATCGAATCTACTCACCGTTTGAGTACGATTCGGGGTTTCGGGGTGAGGTTTAGGTCAAGAACCTTTTATGGTTGATTTTCATTAATGGAGGTTATATTTGGTTATGACTAGGTGATCGCTAAGGAATCAAAGGGCTGATTGTTCTTAAGGGTCGTTCTTTTACTATTTCTCACTCGAACCGGAGGTAAGAAAACTGCACCCCATATGTGACATGCATGGTTTTCTGATGTAGCATGTTGAGTGCTCTATTTGTATATCTAGAGTGCATATCAAATGCTTGGCAATTTTCTATCTGTGAATGGTACTGACTTATTAGTCAGAATTGACAATGGTGTCAGTATTAACTATGAAGTTGTGACTCATTAGTCAAGTTCAGCAGTAGTATTGAGCATTGGTTGTATGGTATTGGCTTATGAGTCAAGAACGGTATTAGCGTGTTTAACACAAGTCGAAAAGATTAGATCTAATCGACATAAGCATTATCATCAGAAGCATGAAATGCTTGACCGACCTTAAGTTCGATGAAAAACAAAAGCGCTTGTCTAGTTTAAAGGCTAGTTATTTAGAGCCAGAGCCAGAAAGGCTAAGGTGACCTACACATCACATGGCCAGGAGGGTATGGGACCTCAGAGATAGACTTATCAGTTATCTACATAGAGATGGACTTATCAGTCATATGACCAAGATAGACTTATCAGTCATCTAACCAAGATAGACTTATCAGTCATCTGACCGAGATAGACTTATCAGTCATCTGACCGAGTAGATTTATCAGTCATTTGACCGAGATAGACTTATCAGTCATCTAATCGAGACAGACTTATAGGTCATTTATACAAAGATAGACTTATTAGTTATCTATTTGGAGAGTGACTTATTAGTCAACTATTCAGAGAGACTTATTAGTCATCTACTCAGAGCGCAGGACTTCACAAACATTTATTTGTACCTGCTTGCATGCATGAGTAGGGTTATTACTGCTAGGCATGCCTGTTATGACTTAGTAACATGTTATTACTTGTTCATGAGCTTATTGAGTTTTCTTGCTGAGCTTTGGCTCACGGGTGCTATGTGGTGCAGGTAAAGGCAAAAGAAAGCTGGACCATCCTTGAGTTGGAGAGCTTAGGTGACGATGTGTACATATGCGGCTGCTCAACCGCCACGGTTGAGGGTTTAAAGAGGAACTAGGGTTTAACCCTATTTTGCCGCTTGGGTCGGCTGGTTGTAAATATTTTCTTGTAATTGACTTTAAATTGTATTTTGGGATCCCAATGTATATAGTAAACGTTTTAGTAAAACGTTGTATCTTAACCAAAATTTTTAATTCCTAAACTGCTAATCGTACTTAGTTACACGATTATGGCCAAATGACTCGATTAGCGAGTTTAGCACTGTTTAAAATGCACACCATAACGGTCCCTGGGTAATAGGGTGTTACAAACTTGGTATCAGAGCAAGCCAAGGTTAAGGGTTCCTGAAGACAAGCTGGGCATGTACAATCGTCACTAAAGATAGCTTCACTCAGGGAATGGTAACTATTTCTATAGTTATGTGTTTAACTGCTTACATGGAATGTAAATGCATTACCTGCACATTGTATTAGGGAGCATGAGATTCTGATAGAGCCTGGCTCTTGACTATTAAATGATTATATGATTATATGCTTCGTGAACATATATGAATGTGATTATATGATTACCTGCTCTGTGATTATATAAATGTGATATTCTCATGCTGAGTTGGAGGCATGGTGTGAATGTTGGAAGAGCAGGGGTTATGAATTGATGAATAAATGCTATGGGCATGTGTTTACCACTGCAATGAGTTTGTGATTGTAGTGTGGTATAATTGTTCCCGTGGGGAAAACTCTTGACATGCTCATCATATTTAATGGGTCAAGTTATTGACTGCAGATTCAATCATCAGGTATGTATCCAAGGCAGATAATGAGACCTGGTGGTGGTTATATCGAGGCTGGGAGTTTCAGCCAGGGTTTGAGTTTTTCATCTGCCCCTCAGAATTTCCAACAAATGTTTACAGATTTGCAATTAAGATTGCAGAGGCAAGAGGAAGAGATCAGGTGTTTGAAGCAACAACGGAACCTGTCGGGGAACACCTCTTCCTTTGTTATGCCAGGAGTGACACCAGTTTTGGCTCAGCCTAGGGTTGAGAACAGGTGGGAATTTCTCTGTGGAAGATTCCAGGAGTATTACCCTCTAGTCTTTGAGGGAGACCTAGATCCATTTAGAGCTGAGCAATGGATGGGCATGATCAGTTCTATTCTCGACAGTATGGGGCTGGTAGGTCACGATAGGGTGATTTGTGCTACATATGTATTGCGAGATGATGCCCGGACATGGTGGGAAGTAGTATCCCACTGTGATGGACTGGAAAGAATTTAGGTAGCTGTTCAATGAGAGATATTATTGTGATGCAGCCAAGACTGCTAAGATGAATGAGTTTCTGAACCTTGTTCAGGGAAATGCAACAGTAACTGAGTATGTTAACAAATTTGATGGGTTAGCCAAGTTTGCTTTTGATATGGTACCCACAGATGTAACTTAGAAAGAAAGGTTTATTCAGGGATTGAATCCCATAATAGTTGAGGGCGTTAGAGTCGCCCCAATGCATGAAACCTCTACCTACGCTCAGGTGGTAGGGAAGGCTCTTGCTGTTGAGAGCACAGGAAATCAGATTGAGAAGGAGAGTGCCGGAGAGCACGAAGCTCAGATAGTGACACTTCCATTTATTGGAGCGAGCAAGAAAAAGAACTGGATGACTTATCCAAAATGCGCCTAGTGTAAGAGACATCATCTAGGAGAATGCCGAGCAAAGGCATGTTACTTATGTGGAATGGTTGGGCATTTCTTGAGGGATTGCCCAAGACGAGGAGCAGATGAGCAAAAGGGGATGGACAGCTCGACTCCAGCTCATTATGAGGCAGTCAGAGTCGGAGACTGAGACTGAGGCTGTTTCCTCAGGGGTGGCAGGTCAGCTTTCTAGTTTTGATTTTTTTTTGTATTATGTTGACTGGTTTTGGTGCCATGTTATTCTTTGCTTGTTGCATCTAGAGAGGCATAGACTTGATATGCAGATTGCATGATTATGTTGTGATGGGAATGTGATACTGTATTGGTGATTTTAAGAGATGAAGTAGATTATGATGGAAAAGACTCATCAATGGTTTTGATAAAGTGGTTATGATTGACTTCGAGATGATCCTGGATATGGATTGGTTAGCCAAGTGTGGACAATGATAGATCGCAAGGAAATGATAGTAACTCTTGGGTTTGAGAGTGGGAAACCCTTGTGATAGTTGGCACTATGCATGGATTTTGTATGCTTATGACATATGTATTTAGAGCTAGAGATCTATTGCAGGAGGATGCATAGAACTCCTAGCTAGTGTGGTGAATACCACTTAGGTTGTGCTAGTGGGATCAGGACAGACTGGATTAGTCTGTAAGTTTCTAGATGGATTTCCAAGGGATTTGTCAGGATTATGTTTACGTAAAAAGGATAGAATGATGATTGGATTGGTGCCAGAGATGGAATTAGGTCTAGGGCACTGTATTGAATGGATTCAGCAAAGTTGTAAGACCTAAAGGCTCAACTATTGAGTAAGATGGTATTCTCCAAGGTGGATCTTTGATCTGGTTATTACCAACTAGAGATCAGGGATGAGGATATGTAGAAGATTGCTTTTATATTAGATTAAAGCATTGGGAGTGTTGGGTGATGTTCTGGGAATTTGGTTAATACCAAGTTGTTTTGATAAATTAGACGAACATAGTATTCAAAGATTATCTGAATTGGATTTGTGATTGTTTTGATCGACTGTATTATGGTATACTCTCAGTTGGAGATTTGCCGAGGTCAAGGAACGCCTTAGAGGGCATGAGTTTCCTTGGAAGGGCAGGATATTATATGTGCTTTGTAGAAGAGTTCTGAGTCTTCTTACAGATCAGAACCAGTTAGTATGTTGTTATGACACCTCAGTGACATGGAAAAAAAAGGATTGCCTATTTGTCATGTTAGTTGAAGGATATGACCAAGACTAGAGTAGAGTTATTGGTGGGCCAGATGGCCAGCTTTATGCTTGAGATTATTATTTCAGAAAGGATCAGGGAAAACAGTTAAGTGACCCATAGATGGGAGAATTGAGGAGAATGTCTTAGTTGGATTAGCTAAGGATTATGCAGTGTTAGACATGATTTTATTGTGGTAAAAGAGATCGGATTCAGAATTCGATGGACACTGGGATTAATTGGAAGATTCTGGATGAATCTCATACTACTCTCTTATTCTCTGCATCCAGGCATAATGGAAAATGTACAGAGTTTGAAAGCCTTATATTGATGGCCTGGGATGGAGAGGGACATAATTGTATATGTGGCAAAGTTCTTAACCTGCTTGCAGGTCAAGACAGAGTATCAGAAACCAGTAAGACTATTGTAGCCTTTGAGTATTCCACAGTGGAAATAAGGAAACATCGCGATGGGTTTTGCGATGAGGCTGCCTAGGATAGTGGGTCAGCATGATTTGGATTGAGTCATTATGGACCAGTATTTAAAGTGATCCCAGCTTTATCAGTAAGGACAAGTAACACAGTTGATTGGTATTCAGATCTTTGCGTGAGAAAGGTAGTATGCCTTCATAGAATTCAAGGTCCATCTTATTAGATGAAGACTCTATTGTTACTTCCAAGTTTTGGAAAGGTTGCAGAAGGTGATGAATATACAATTGAAATTTAACATAGTTTATTACTCTCAGACTGATGGTAAATCAGAGGTAGTTATCCAGTCATTGGAAGGGCATCTTATGAGATGAATGAGATATTATATCTGGATCCTGAGGTAGTTCAGGGGACCATTGAGGTTATTGAAAAGGTTAGAGCTTGGATGCTTACTTCTCAGAGTAAATGGAAAGGTTATGGTGATTTGAGATGTAGGAACATGGAGTTCCAAGTAGAAGATTGTGTCTTCCTTTAAGTATCACCGCGGAAAGGGGTGAGGATATAAGAGCAAGTTGAGCTTTAGATTAGTATGACCATTTGAATCTTGGATAGGACCAGTTAGTTTGACTTTGGATTGGCCTTATCTTTGGCACTGTTGACCGTATACATTGTATTTTATATTTCCATGTTGAGGATATGGGTTAGAAGAACTCATGTGTTGAGTTATGAGAATCTGGAGGTTGAGGCTAAGTTATCCTATGAGAAGTAGCCAGTTCAGATTTTAACAGAAAGAACAAGATTCTTAAAAGCAAAGCTATACCTTGGGTTAAGGTATGATATAGAAGCAGTGAGGTCAAGGGAACGACCTAGGAAATTGGAATCAGTTGTGCGGAATTTATATTCCGGTCGGTTCAGGTAAATTTCGAGGACGAAATTTCTGTAAGGAGGGGATAGTTGTAATGACCCAAATTTCCTAATAAGGTTTAAGACCTTAATTAGGAGACCGGGAGGGCCATAATTGATTTATTATGTTATTTAATGATTATATGCATGTTTATGTGAATTATATTATTATATGATGATAAATGCATGCATATGGGTCCACTTTTCATTATAAGGGCATTTTGGTAATTTGGCCTGTTGAGGGCATATTTGTATATTTTCATGCATGTTGGTGAATTATTAACAAGACCACATTATAATGTGGATTTGTTCGAGCCATTCGGCATGAGACGATCTTTGAATGCAAGTTAACGGTTTGGTCATAACGGGGTTGATTTTGAGGCTCGGGGTGAGTCTCGGGGTAATTTGGTGATTAGAATATTACCAGGAATAAAAGGGTAATGGGATATGATTTGTTAGCATTTGAGAATATTGGGAATAATGGGAATTGGAGGGTGTTAATTATGATTAACGAGATAGAGGAAAAATGACGGTTTTACCCTTGGTGGCCTTAATAGGACTTTAAATGACCTAGGGGCATTTTAGTCTTTTCACCTAAGGGATATATATCATTGAGAAGGCTGTAGAAAGCTAACCAAAACAGAGCATTGTTTTCTTCCTCTCCCAATCATCTTCTTCTCCCCTTCTTTCTTTGAAATTTTCCCCCAATTGAAGATTCAAGCTAGGGAACCAAGCCTCGATGATCTAGGGTTGTGTTCTACCATTGAAGAGGGTGTGATACTGAGATTGAGGTGAGTTTCTAGCCATTAAAACTCTGGTTTCATACTCTGTTTTCATTTGGATTTCAGCTGGATTTTCAAGGTTGATATTGAGGATTGATAGGAGTTTTTGGCTATGATTGCTTGGGTTATGATACCTAGGACTTGTGTATATGGTATTTGGGTTCAATTGAGAGTTTGAATGAGGTTTGGAAGCTTGTTTTTCAGGTTGGAAATGGAGGAGTCGAAGGAGGGAAAAACCAGGGTTGAAAACCCTGGTTGTAGCGCTATAACACTAGCCAGGGGCATTCTGCCCTGCTTGTAGCGCTGGGGTGCTAGGGGGGTAGTGCTGGGGCGCTAGGAGGGTAGCGCTACCCTACTTTTCCAGATTCCTGTTTTGGGCACTTTTGAGGGTTTTTGGCTCCGGGTTTCAATTCCTAAGGCTCGGGATCGAATCTATTCATCGTTTGAGTACGATTCGGGGAGTGAGGTTTAGGTCAAGAACCTTTTATGGTTGATTTTTATTAATGGAGGTTATATTTGGTTATGACTAGGTGACCGCTAAGGAGTCAAAGGGCCGATTATTCTCAAGGGTTTTCTTTTACTATTTCTCACTCGAACCAGAGGTAAGAAAACTGCACCCCATATGTGACATGCATGGTTTCTGATGTAGCATGTTGAGTGCTCTATTTGTATATCTGGAGTGCATATAAAATGCTTGGCAATTTGCTATCTGTGAATGGTACTGGCTTATTAGTCAGAATCGGCAATGGTATCAGTATTAACTGTGAAGTTGTGACTCATTAGTCAAGTTCAGCAGTAGTATTGAGCATTGGTTGTATGGTATTGGCTTATGAGTCAAGAACGGTATTAGCGTGTTTAACACAAGCTGAAAAGATTAGATCTAATCGACATAAGCATTATCATCAGAAGCATGAAATGCTTGACCGTCCTTAAGTTCGATGAAAAACAAAAGCGCTTGTCTAGTTTAAAGGCTAGTTATTTAGAGCCAGAGCCAGAGCCAGAAAGGCTAAGGTGACCTACACGTCACATGGCTAGGAGGGTATGGGACCTCAGAGATAGACTTATCAGTTATCTACATAGAGATGGACTTATCAGTCATATGACCGAGATAGACTTATCAGTCATCTATACAGAGATAGACTTATTAGTTATCTATTTAGAGAGTGACTTATTAGTCAACTATTCAAAGAGACTTATTAGTCATCTACCTCAGAGCAAGAGACTTATTAGTCATCTACTCAGAGCGCAGGACTTCACAAACATTTATTTGTACCTGCTTGCATGCATGAGTACTGTTATTACTACTAGGCACGCCTGTTATGACTTAGTAACATGTTATTACTTGTTCATGAGCATATTGAGTTTTCTTGTTGAGCTTCGGCTCATGGGTGCTATGTGGTCCGGGTAAAGGCAAAAGAAAGTTGGACCATCCTTGAGTTGGAGAGCTTAGGTGATGATGTGTACATATGCGGCTGCTCGACCACCACGGGCGAGGGTTTAAAGAGGAACTAGGGTTTAACCCTATTTTGCAGCTTAGGTCGGCTAGTTGTAAATATTTTCTTGTAATTGACCTTTAAATTGTATTTTGGGATCCCAATGTATATAGTAAATGTTTTAGTAAAACGTTGTATCTTAACCAAATTTTTTAATCCCTAAACTGCTAATCATACTTAGTTACACGATTATGGCCAAATGACTCGATTAGCGAGTTTAGCACTGTTTAAAATGCACACTGCAACGATCCCTGGGTAGTAGGACGTTACACAACCAAACCCTAACATACAATTTAAGAACGTGCGAATGTCCTGGAAAACTTATGGTCATGCCTCATAACCAAAATTTATATCCTTAGAGTACACCCGCACGCAGAAAATCCCGAGCATACATACAATCTTAACTAGTAACATACATACTTACTTACTCAGTCATATCTTAACACACATACTTATTCTTCATATCTTAACATACATACATACTTAGTCATTCATATCTTAACGTACATACATACGTAGTCATTCATATCTTAACGTACATACTTACTTAGGGTTTCGGAGGAACCTCAAAAATAACTTAACATATCTTAGCATAACTTAACATATCTTACTATAGCTTAACATATCTTAGTACATCATAACATATCTTACCATAGCATCGACGGGTGTAAACTAGTTACACCGGTTACCCAGAATCCTAGAAGAATTCAACATACTTTCTTAGTCATAGAGATTTGATTCCGTAATTTACTTACTTACGTGTCATGGGGTTTAATCGGAGTCTTATGTCATAGGTGTTAAACTAGACTTCTTACATGTTGCGGCGGCCAACCGACCTTAGTTACATAGTCATCGGTGGGGAACTAATTTCTTACTTAGTTCCCCGGTGGCTATCCACAGTTCATAGTTGTCACGGTAGCTAGCCGGAATCGGAATCAACTTACTTATGTGTCTCGGAGTTTAACCGGACTCTTATGTCACGGGTGTTAAGCTGGACTTCTTACATATTGCGGTGGCCAAACGACCTTAGTTACATAGTCATTGGTGGCGAACCGATTTCTTACTTAGTTCCCCGGTGGCTAGCTGGAATACATAGTTGTCACGGTAGCTAGTCGGGCTGCTTACCTTAGTCATGAGTATGCGAACCCTCTAGGACCATAGTCTTGAGTAAACCTTGTAAGACTAGTTCAAATTATTAGTTTATGACTTAGTTATCTAAACTAGTCATTAACGTGTTGTAGCCAAACATATCATAAGTTGTCTTACCCGGATTCCTTAGCGCTTGCTTGTGGAAACCTTCTGTCCAAAAGCAAGCCTTCACGCTTAGATAACACTGTAGTGAAACACACAGTGAATCATATTAAACTATGGCATATTCTTATAGTTAATATTCTACGATAGCTACATTCAATAAAGTTATCTTAGAGACTCTACACAAACATTTCTCTTATACACTTTACAGTGTATAAGATTATATTCCGCTTTAAATCAATTTACGGTTTCCTGAGAAAAATTGTCCTTACCGCCATATGCTCTCCGTGCTGTGCATTTTAATATTCTATCTCTAGAAGACTCTCTCAATCGTATTATGCATATTTTGGTTACTTATAAAAGAAGTTTTAAACGACTCTTAATCTTAGAAAACCACCCACTTTCTGCTCAAGTACAGAGTTTATCGTTTTCCATTCTTTACCAAAAAATACTGTGTTTCGACCTTTTACAATTTATTATCCATTAACGATAATACTTTTTAATTTACGGCTTTATAAAACCTAACTCCTATTTTTACCATCTTTAAATCCATAACCTAGGATCTCTATTACGTCATTTTCGAAAAGAAAGGGCAATTGGACCCTGAGTTTAGAAAATGGTAAAAATGAATTCTCAGTAATCTTAAACTAATTTGGGATTTGTTAGATATCCAAAACTTTAGATTTTTTTTTAAAACAACTTCATTTCCAATTCTGAACCTAACTTTTTCACTATTCATTTTAATGTGATAAAAATCCCGCTTTTAAGCTCATATTCAATATTAGGTTCTCTAACCACAACCCTTTAAAATCCCACTCATGTATTATGCATCCTAATAACGAGAACTAGGCAAAAGCTCACGTAAAAAAAAACCAATTTAGGTTAGGAAAACTAACCTCCAAAAAATCATTTTTTGTTAAGGTTTGAAATTACTATTTCCCCTTGGTTTTTAGGTAACTTAGAAAATTTACTACTCTTAAACCATGATATATTTTAATCTAAAATTTTACCAGGGCCTTAATACCTATCTTAAAAAATTTCTCGCCAAGTTTCAAAATTTCTGGGAAGGCAAAACCCATTAAACCATTTAAAGAAATCTAGGTAATGCTTGCTGCCCATGAGTTTTTCTCAGATTTTTAGGGTTCTTAGAAAAATGATTTCTCTTACATCGTAGCCTAGGTTTTTCTAAAAAATTTCTAGGATCTTTAACCATATCTAATTTATTTTATCTCAAAATTTCATAATTTTTAGGATAGAGGAACCCATTAAAAAATGTAAGACATTCTGGGCAGTGTTTGCTGCCCAGAAATTTCGTTTTTAGATTATTAGGGCAAACTTTGAAAAACCATTACACTTTAACCATTTTTCATTTTCCTCTAGAAATTTTCTGTGACCCTTATACATATTTAAACTAACCGTTTACCAAATTTCATGTTTTTGGCTCAGTAAAACGTGTTCAATATTCAAAACAATCTGGGCAGTGCCCGTTGCCTAGAAATTTTCCAGATTGCATCAAGATGCCAAAAAGTTCATAACTTCGGTTTGAAAACACCTTTTGTAAAATCCTATTATTGGCTAACCTTTTTAATAAATATATTTTATTATTTAAATGTATTTTTTTAAAAAGTATATATTGGGTATTTAAGTGTGATTGTGTCTCATTTTGGTAAGAATCAATTCTTTACTAAATGCATTTTATATATAGTCAAGATTCCTTAAATATTTATGGTAATCTTGTCTATAATGAGTATGTGTATTAAAGAATTATTCTCTGTATATTTTCCTTGATTTTATTTGTCTAAAATAAAGAAATTGAATGAAGCTTGTGCCCAAAGGAAGGAAATTTCGAAATGAACTTGGTTGGGTTTTAAGACCAGGTTCGTTCATTTCCTGATGCTACAGAATGGTTGTCTGTCACATTTGGAAATTCCTGCAGTAAATGAAATGAGAAGTTATTTTGAGTAACTTCCCGATTTGGTCTGATTTAGGCTATTAACGAGATTGGCTGGCTTAGGGGTTTCTAAACTCAATAAATACTAGACTTAAGCAGCAACCATTCTAATTTCTTCACCCTTCTACCGTTTCATGCTTTGAAGAGATCTTTTATATGTAAATAGTAGTCTTTGTTCAACTATCTCTTTGTTTGTTTGTTTTGCTTTGTGTTGTTTATTCTTAAACAGGTCATAAAATTTGTGAACGTGACACACAATCTTCAGGAGAAGATTTCCATAAGACTCACTTCGGGAGGAAGCGAGCACTCATCAAGTTCAGAAGGGATTTCGTGTTCTTGGTGTTTATCAAAATTAAATTATTAAAGTGGAGTACTTCAAGGTTGCGATAAGGATTTAGACGGAGTCTAAACTTGTATAAGTCAATTGCTTATTGTATTCTTGAGACTTTACTAATTGATTTTATCTTTGGGTGTGGCCCCGTGGACTAGGTTTTCTGAACCACATAAAAAACTTCTTGTGTCACGTTACTTTTAGTTTATTTACTTTCTGTTCGTATATTCTGATTTATCAGTAATCTGTCTTGATACATCAGAATATCTGTTTGTTCAAACAATTGTTTAACTATCTGCATTAATTAAATTTTTTGATAAATTCAGTTGGTAATCTTAATAAATAGAATTTCAATTGGTATAAAACCAGTTCACTAAACTCTTAGTGAGATCTTGTATTTTTCCTTCT